>NC_071286.1:68489428-68629600 GCF_943735745.2 Anopheles bellator
CGTTTACGGGTGTGCATCATCCGCCAATATCCAGTCCGAGTAGATGCTGCGATTCGATCGGGCGAATCGGCAGCCATGGCGTTCTCGTTAGCCTCGGTACTCGGTCGACAGGCACGAGATATCGGATGTCGCTCGTGTTTGCGCTCGCCCGGCGGATGCGGCACATGCTGATAAACCGCACATGCGATATGAGCGACTGCCGAGGTCAGCAAGAAATGGCACATAAATCGTCAGAATTTTATGACCACACGTAGCACACCTGGAGGAGCCCAAGCCCAAGAATAAGTTTTACGGTTTGGGCTGCCGGTGAAAGTTGGGTTCCATTCAACCGTTAACCGGGTTCCGGGCGGTAGATGCACCACACAAACCACGACCTGAAAATGGTTCTCTAACTTGTCTTCCCCTACCCCGCGGTGAGGCCCCTGCCCCTGACTTAGTCTGCTGGCCAGATAGACAGACAGACAGACGGACAACAAAACTTCTGCCCAAACTCGTTCATTATCTTAGCCGGGTGCCCCGCCGGTTCGACGAGACACACCAGGACCAAGCCACCGTACCGGGGACGAAGTTCCTAATGTCCAGAACCGGGACAATGGCCGTGCCAGAGGTCCGTATGTTGGGTGCGTCTTATCAACATCAATCCAATTTATGGGGATCGCCTGCAAGAGAGCGAAAGTTGGCGCTAGACGAAGGGAACCGGCGTCCCGGCGCCAAGGAAATGTCTCATTTCATCCCTCGACGGTCCCGCTGGCCGGTTAAAGTTTGACCCAAAATTATGATTATTGTTTTCCTTTCACGGCACACAACCACACTGCAGTTTTTGGGGGGGTGGCTTAGAGCATACTTTCCGAGAGTGCACAGGACATAAAACAGGCACCGAGCAGGAATCCCAAGATGGCGTGTTGGGCAGAACGGCCTCTTTATGGCCCAGGCAGCCGAGCCGAGCCGAGCCGAGAAGGGAAAAGTTTTTATTCGCCATTATCGACGCTTGGTGGAGTGTACAACAACTTCAGCCGTATGGTTCGTGCTGACAGTTCTTGGTCCAGGAACCGTCACCAGGCAAAAAGCCACTCCCGTTAGTTCAAACTGAGCCGCGATGGCGATTTACTTGGGAAACTAATCCCGTCCCGCCATCGCGACTTCTCTTATCATTCTGGCATCGTATGAGTGTGTGGGTCATCTATCTTTCTTATCACGGCGCAGTATGTCACGCAGCCCAGCCAGGCATCGAGGTGCTAATAGGTTCCGGGTGCCACGGACCAAACCAACCCTTGGACCACGGCGAACCTAGTGAAACAGCGATACGGAGAGCGTATGTATGGAGTTGACTTACTTTTCTTTTGACGATACGCCCATCATTTGCACGTCGTCCACCATTATCATGTCGCTGGTGCCGTTCGCGGTCCGATGGTGGCTGATGAGGGCGGTCGCCATGGGGGCGCCGGGGACGTCGTTGCCAACGCCCCCACCGGTCGGACTGCAGAGGCCGGCGATGCTGGTGTTGCTGCCGTTGGCACTGCCGGCACTGTTCGCGATGCTGCCGACCGCGAGCAGGGCCACGGCCTGCGGACTGAGCAGCGCCACCGGAACGGGCGCCGTCGCCGCGGCCGGCGTGTTGTTGACGACGTTGCAGTTGTTGTTGTTGTTGCTGAGGCCCGGCTTCTGGTAGGGCAGCTTGGTCCGCAGATGGTACCCGCTGAGCAGCTTGTTCGTGTTGCCATTGCTGTCGATCAGCTCGCCCGCCCCGGCCGCCACCGGCCCACCCGACAGGCTCCCGTTCGGGGTGGTGGGCGAATTTTTGCCCGACCCGGGCGAGATCTTGCCGGCGATCGCCTCGAGCGAATTCAGCATATTCATGGCGGGGACGGTGGACCGCGCTGGAGGCCGGACACCACTACCACCAACACCAACACCGACACCACCAACACCACCACCACCACCGTAAGCACCACCGTACGCGGCGTCCCGGGCAAGCCAAGCGGCAGAGATCACGATGCGGCCGGGGATGCGCTGCGGAAACGGGCGTTCCGCAACACACGTTCCGCCAGGAAATAGGAAAACACACGTGGGCACACCAACCGACACACGCCACTGGAACTAACACAGACACTCGCACTCTCAGCTTCCTTGAAAAGGATCAAATTTCAGGGAACTCTTCTCCCGACTGCCAACTTTGCTTCAACGGACTTTTACTTTTTCTCGTTTCTAATTTTCTTCCGCTTGTTGTGCAACTCTTTTTTTTTTGGGCCGCTTTCCCTTCGCGGGAAGCTCACGCTACGCACAACCGCAAACACAAACTCGCGCGGCCCCGGGGCTTCTCAACCGCCGAAACACTTGTTGAGATGTGGGGCAACTCCGTCTCCGGGGGAACCTACTTCTTCGAAGGGCTGGCAAACACGCAGGCTGGAAGAGAGTGGAAGAAGAAAAATAAAGACATGAAAAAATGACGTGTGCACGGTGGTCCTGTTATCTAAGATAAACATATGGAGTTTCGGAGTGCGCGGCCAGGTTGGCTTTCTCATGCCTGTTGTAATCAGCTCCACGCAAAAGCTGGTCCCTGTGCACGCACACACAGGCAGTGGCAGCCGCACCTTGCAGACAGCTTTCGGGGCCGTAACTGGAAACAATACGTCATCGGCAGTCAGCACTTGTTATCCTCCAAATCTTCATGCGCGAATTGCGCAACGTGCCCCACCAATTGGCGTCTTCCCAGAGGCGCTGCCACGTGAGCCTTCCCGTCACAGCAGGTGAAGAAAGCAGTTCTGACGAGCGAACAGACGGCACAGGACGGCGATGTGTGGAGCGATAGGTGACACGGTTGATTAGTGACTGAACGTGGGCTCCGGGCTCGCGGGGCCAGGAACAACCAGATATTCTTCGCAGTTCCGCGGCGGACGGGCAAAAGGCCATTGGAAAGGGGAAAGGGGCTCTAACCGTTGTCGTTATCTCATCACCGGCCCCCTACGCCCCCCTGCGCCCTTGCTTGCCGTTATCTCTGTTTGCTCCCCGTTGGCTCGGTGGCTTGGTTCAGGTTTTACTTTTCCCAGGCGCGCACCACACTTGAGCGATGGTTGCCTAGCTTTTTATCAAATTTATTGTCCACACATGCGCACGCGGGGAGGAGGTGGGCACAAGCACACGGGGCGCGGGAGAAAAAAAAAGGCGTCACAACCCGCGATACCACGGCGGCCGCGGAACGAACTCCTCCAGAACTTGTGCGATGGAGACCAGATTTTTGACATACAAGCTCAAGGCCTACTTGATTTCTCCACTCGCTCATCCGCTTACGAAACAGCTGCTCAGTTCAGGGGTTGGTTTTCCCAAAAATCCCCTACCGACCGGGCTGCTCCGTTGAATATCTGTCTCGGGAGTGTTACGTGCCGTCAAATCCCAGACCGCCCAACGGTGTGCTGACGCGGCCTGCTTGATATTAAAATGCACGATTACGGAACACGGGTGGAGGTCACCAGGGGGACCCAAGTCCCGGGCCCGCCGAACTGACTGACTTGTGGTGCAGTTATCTTTTCCCCACGGACCCCTGGAGGACGAGCGTTGCGGCAACTCCTGCGAGCTGGCGACCATTTTGGATAATGAATAAACAAAGCGTGGAAAAAAACAGGCCCAAGTTCGGCCGGAAGGTGAGCACGCAAGAGGAAAAGCACACGATGGAAAACCACTCCGTTTTAATTACAGGCCATCCGCGGGCTGGGTCGACGGAAGCAAAAACTAACAACCCGAACGTCAGGGGCTGACAGTTGCTGACCGTCTGGCGCGGACCAGCGGACGGAACACGGGAACGGATAAGCAAATACACGGCCAAATAAACACCGCGGTCAAGGCAGGACAAGACGATCCTTGGGGCCGGTTTTTACGATCCGGCCCTTCTGTTACGGTGCTTCTGTTCGCTCGCTGGCGGCACAGTGACAGTTGTTGTGACCGGCTTAGCCAATTAATATTTCATAAGATCTTAATGAAAAACCGCCGGCACACAAACAGCGCGCATCATTTGTCCATCGGCCGGACCGGGCGGTGTACTTGTGCACTACAACATAAATCTTGGATCTTCCCGACTTCCCTACAGCCTGAGAAAGTGGCGCGTCCGTGCCAGGTGCGGGACCTCCAGAAATAGCTACAGCCCCGGGCCCCCGTCGACAAATTGCGTCGCCGAGTCCAGTCTGGGTCTTGCGTGGATGGACAGCAAATTATTGATAACAATCCCCTTCCCCCCAACGATTCTCCGCCTCCGCCATTGCGGTGGTGGTCCGCGATTCTTGCGATGGAGATTGTGATTATTTTTGGACAGCTCCGTTCCACCTGAGCAAGAAGTCCTGGTGACCACCATATGCTGGGGCCCTTCGGCTTGTCCGTTACTCGATTCTTCCCATTTCTTACTGTCCCCGATTTTAATTACCACCTTTTTCTTGGCCCGAACAATCGAATGCTGCCTCATCTCGCAGAACATCACCAGGGCACGTTGACGGGAACGTGGCCGTTCCAAGAAGTTGGTCGCTAATTAAAATCTAGCGCTCCTGCCGTTCGTGTGCTTCTTAGACCACTTTCTCGCATAGCAGACTATCTTCCCGCACTGTCATGATCCTGCCCAACGGAACCGGAAAAGACGGAAGACGTCGCTGCACGGTGGTGGTTAGGAGCGGAGATGCAAAAAAGCGTGCGCTCTCGAAGCGGAGTCGATAAATTATTGAGTCGGATCGTTAGTTTTACTCGTTTGTGGCCGAACGGACGATGTTAATGGGCGAAAGCGAGAACGGAGAACATTTATGGGAAATCATGTATTTGAACTACGGCTTCGCCTTCCGCCGCGACCACCGCCACCGGATCCTCTCTGTGGAGACGTGGAATTCACAATCGAACGGTACGCTCCGTAGTCGTCGTCCGAAAGGACATCGTGCTGTGGTGGGGCGAAAACAGTGCAAACGAGGAATTCTCATCTCGCCACCAACAATCGGGGACTTTCGTCCGGCGTAATCCGCTTCCGTTGTTTGCCGTTGGGGCATGGTTTGCTTTCGGGGATTTGGTGGATAGAAGTAATGAATAAACGGGATCGATTAAAAATACAACAATGGTGGCCCCTTTTGGTCCGCCTGAATCTTTTACTTTGCAGACTTTACAGACAGCCATTAGTTTGTGGCCGAAAGCCTGTTCCGGGCACATTTTATTTGCTTGCGATAAATAAACAGCACTAGCCCCGGATTTCACTCGGTGATAATCTGTGTAAAATAGTCCTTCCATATCCAACCCGAGGGCCGACAGCTGACTATTTTAAATATCAACAAAAAGAATTGAAAAATAGAATGAATCGGAAATGGCACATTAACAATCAACAGCGGTCATGTCTCGGGAAAGCTGACGGGTGGCTTCGTTTTTATTAGTTTTCCGCCTTTACAAGCATAAGTGCCACGATCCCATTAGTGAATGCCACCTTTTTAACGCCATCATTGGCTGAATTAGAACCATTTTTATCGGAATTGTTTCGAGAATGTTGCCCGTAAACAATTAATTTCTTTTACCAAATCCTCAAAACAAGCACTTACCGAATTATTCACGGAATTCACAGTTTAACGCTTCCTTTTATTTTGCATTTTACTTTAGCTTAAAGCTCAACCTGTTGTGTACGTAGAGAAAGCTTCTAAAATCTGTCACAGGACGGACCTAGCAGAACAAATTCAATCCTGCAGGTAGCGTCCACGGACAGTGAGTCACGCTGCTCAGCAGGATTCGAATTAAAGCGCTGTGAAATAGTTAATGGTAGTTTACCATCTTCAAACGGTACATCAATATTCATGACTAATAGTGCGCAGATGTACCGGTGCTTGTTAGGGCATGGTACGACAGAAACTCCGTGGTCGTAATCGAATCCTTCTCGACTATTGTTCCTGCACCAACGCCGGCCCCGCCGGGCCGCCCCACTGATTCAGCCCTTGCCGAGTGTTCGTTCACGAACAGACACCGGGCTGATGCTGATTCACCAGTCGGCAACAATGCAACCGCCGAGAGTTCGAAGCCATTCTTTCTCTGCGCTCTCTGGGTGCGCTGGACAACATATTTCCTTGGCACATAATCAACTAAATATTCTCTCGTGCAAATGTCCCGGCGACCCGAGCGCGGCCAGAAACGAAGGAACGAAATGCTATTCCCTATGCTCCGGTGACTCCTAATGGAAAAATTCAATTTCTATTATTAAATTTAATGACGGATTTCCATTTCACTCACTACCATCGGCTGTTTACTGGCCACCAGCGCCACAGCCGTGCGCCGAGTGGCTACGAAAGTGGAGTAAAAGCTCGCCCTTTTAGGATTCGATTCGTCCTGGACCGATCTTTGCGCCACCAGACTTCGCTGCTTTCCCAGTTTTTCCGTGCAACCGCTTTGTCATCCGCTCCGCTTTTCCGGCCTCCGTGGGGAGCTGACGGTTTTCTTTCCGTTCGTTCACTGCTTTGCTGCGCTCTCTCCGCAACGCTGCTTCGACGTATAATGACATTCGACCGGCGAGCATCGGGCGAGGAAAAAGTTGTGTTATTCCGTCCGCTATGCTCACGTGGGAAAACATCGATCGTCCGGGTTAACGCGAAGAGATGGTGCCCGTTGGACTTTCGCCTTGCCTCGGTCGCCGATTAGGGGCTTTAGCGCTGACCACTCCGGGCAGCCGGACCAGAAGCTCGAGCACGGGATGATCTACATTAAAGGTAAAGGTTAAAGCTCCACTCGGGACAGTTCGTTCGATACTGGGCGGACGGTCCGAAGGTTATGACATCCTTGGGCCGCTAGACGTACGCTAGAGAGCCCCACTGGGGGCTACCGGGAGTTCCAGGACCAAGTGCTCGAGATGGGAATGGGTCCGATTGAAAAAGAGAACGAAACTTGTCGAAATCCTCCGGAGAGCTTTCTCGCCTGATTATGTTTACCAGCAGGACCTTGGGTCGTTTCATGAGGCTCTCTTGGTGGTCCGAGCGGAAGAAGTATATATCATAATAAATAACCCAGCCGGGCGGGCCCAAGCATTGCCATGCTCGGTGCCGGTGCCTCTCAGGGCGAGCGTGAAAGTAATAAAGCACAAATTGATTCAATCAATTGACATGGGCCCCCCCGTCAGCAGGGAGCTCTAGAGCGGACCGGTCGACCCATTTGCCGGGAAGACATTGTTTTTTCGTTGTATTTGCTACACCACCTAGGCGACCACTAGAAACTGTGCTGATCGAAATTCGGTTCCGCATAGTGTCGAAAGCCCGAACGACGTCATTCGCTCGAAATGAGCTTCCATAGGGCTTTGGGTTACGCAACGCCCAGGCTACCAGGAGGTCTCCCTCAGGAGGTCTTCGTCAAGGCTGACCCGCCCTCCAAGAGGGCTGATTGTTGATGGCTGGTTTGCGTTTATGATGTGACCGATTAAATATTTATCCTCTACTGACCCGGCCTAGGCCATTTCCTCCCTGGCAGTGTCCTCATTTTGGATGTCCATTTTTTTCGTACATGATTACACAATATATCCTTCCCTTTTATGATGCCCTAGCGTGAGCAGGGAATCAATTGTGTGGTTCCATTGTTTTTCTTATTTGATTGGCCGTGTCAATCATGTCCAAAGCCCGTGCCCGTTGCCGGAGACCAATCAAATGGCCGAAGAAAGCCGCCCAAACCCATACCATTGCCCACGGTTTTACGATGTTCCGGGGCAACTCCGGGGGCTCGCCACAGGGCTTGGGAAAGGGAGATAAAAAATCAACCTCTACCTAGCGGCCAACCTGCACCTCGAGTTTCCACCCTAGAGGATATGCCCGAATAAAAAGGAAAATTGCTTTCCAGTTCTTGTTCACCTTGTTCCATCAAAAAGGGGTTTTTGCCTCATCGCCCACCGACAACGACGGGGACGAGGGTTCGCTTATCGATTGTTGGACCCGTGCGCTGCCAAAGGACACCCCGCGGGCCATACCGAAACCACTGGCTGGCTGGCTCGATGGCTGGGTTGGAGCGGGGGCCGCAACAACAAAAACCGGGACCTACCCTTTCGCATAATCCGGGAGCGGGGCGAATCATATCGATGGCATTGGCCGTACAGCGGGGGCCCTGGGCTCACAAGAACACGACCCATCAAGCTCAAGACCGACGATTGCTGTCACGATAAATTTTCCCCAAAATGACATAATAATAACGATAATATGGTCGGCGCAGTCGGTCGGGCGACGCTTCGAGTGCGATTGCTCGCTACACCTATGGAGATTTTATGTAAGTCCTCCCGAAGCCACCCATCGAGGCCATGAGGGGTGCCGCCGTGGGGGTTGTCTGCCGGGGAAGGTAGAATTAATAAATAAGCAACTTTGGTCTACTTAATCGTGACCCTCTACGGCCAGCAAGGCTGTCGTGAGTGGCCGCCCGAGTCGACACTTTTCGAAAGTTATTTTTCTTTTCTGACACTTTGATTAATGCACTGTGTTGCTGTACTTTGCGGCAGCATAAAAGAGTTAAGTGGAAACTAATGACGCTTCCAATTTGCAGTGTGGAGTCCAAAGAATCCTTTGAAAATTTGCCGTCAGTTTCAACATTTCGTTCCCTTGGCCTCGATATGCTCTGTGGTTGTGGATTCATCTAACGCAAAAGAATTGTTAGCGTTTTTGATTGATAACTTCTTACCTTATTTAAAAAGTTGCTAGTAAAAAGTTCATGTAAGTTTGTTATCCTCGCAAAGAGTCGTGCCAATTATCGGTTTGAATATTCCCGCTGTTACTATTCCCTACAAATTATGTACTACTGAAGGCAACACACGGGAAGCTGTTGTCTTTGCTCATCGTGCTGTGGTGCAAGAAAGACAATTCTTGGCGTCTACGGAGAAAATTTTTTATGACAGTGATTCCGCCATAAACTCGAGTCATATCGTTCGGCAATCACAGTATTTGCCTGAGATAGAACCAAGTGCATTCTGGCTATTCGTTTACCATTCTCCGTGGACAAAGTTTAAAGTTGATAATGGAAATAGGAGCAGATGCGGAAAAATAAGCATAATGCCAAGTAATGACATTGACATTGGTTTAAAAGAATATATAGAGACAATTTAAGGAATAATTTAAACAACTGTGTAAAAATATGTTTTTTAATTCTATCTGATACTTAAGTATTCATAATAAAAGAGTAACATTAATTTATTACACAACTCGTAGCAATTAAGCATCAACATGAAAAGGTACTTAATGAAAAGATAAAGATAGACTGAAGAATTACCATTTATTGGTTATACTAATTGCTCTGTTCATTTCGGTGAGCAAACCAAAAAACCGCTGGTTACAGTAAAAATACATTGTACTGTTTGTTGCCAGTCTCTGGAATTCTCACCAGCCTCATTGTTGGTACAATGCACAGTCCATCTTCTCGTCACTTCATCACTTCAGGGGGGAAAATCATTTTTCATCGATACAAATTTAATTGATTTTTATCCACATTTTTTTTTTCAACCGGACGCCGGCTTTTGAGGTGGGTTCGACAGGCGAAAGAGCTGTCAACCGCATCGAAGATTCGGACCAAACCGAAACCGAACTGACAACGGGCACAATTGACACAACTGTAGCATGTCAGCGTCGACGTGACCATGCCGCCGCCACGCAACGGCCAGCGAGTGTATTAATAATTAATTTTGGCAATTTTTTGTCATCCCGCCAAAGTCGAGGAATTCGGCACAAAGGTATCTTTTCCACGTGCATTCCGACAGTCGTACGACGGACTGGGCAGACTTTATTAATGTTGTATTGAGATTAATTGAATTCCGTTCGCTTGATTTGATTACGCCGACAGGAGCGAGTTTCGTCCCATCATTGAACCCTTCCACCCGGTCCATCCGGGATCCGGAGCTTTTCGGGGAATCACAGACATTCCGAATGGCCGTCCAAACCCCCAAAACTGCTGGCACTGTGAAAAGCTCGCGGCTCCACCAGGCGTCGTCGTCTGAGGTCGCTGAATTTGCTGACTGTGCACCAATCGCCGACCGGTAACCGGAGCATACTCGACTCCATCGACACTTTCGACCCCGAAGAACGGTGAGCACGCTGGACAGGCGAATGGATTTCAACTGTCACTTTCAATTTCTTGACAGCGCTACAATAATCGTGCACCAGAGTGGAGGGTTGCTGGTCAGGCGCACGGGCGGCACGGGGGCATCAATTATTGCTGGAGAGTTCGAATTTTGCAGCTGTCAGCCTGTGCAGAGCGCTTCTTCCGGCGATCGTGCCCACCGCCACCGTCCTGCGCGCTAAACTAGGGTTTATTTGTGTCAATCAGTGTTTTCTGATTCATATCCTGGCCTTCCGAGCCCTTCATCGTAGCGCCAGCGTCCTTTGCAGCCGACGACAATGATACGTTCTCGCCCGAAACTGCCAGCAAATGCCAGCGGTCAGCCAGCCAGTGTCCGGTGTTAATTTATTCTAACCATAAGCCGGGCTCGGCCCGAGTCTGTCTTCCGAGAGGACACTACCACTTATTTTACACCCGACTAAAGGGCCTAGACAGGGATGAGTGCACGTTTCGAATGGGCCCCATCCTTGCCGATGCAGTCGGTTCTTTTGTGGTCGGCAGCCAAAACGGGGGGGTCTCCAACATGTGAACCGGTGGTGGCCAACAACATAGCAGTTTTCCCGGCATTAATTTTCACAATTGTTGCTCCCAGCGCGGGGAAACAAAACGCGCGCTTGTTGCTGACAGAGCCAATGCAATGGCTGCAGCGTGAAAATTAATAATTAAATTTCCCACGCAAGCCTTCGGATCATTTCGGGCCGGCGGTTCGATTGTGATTGGCCGGCTCGAAACATTGTCACCGAACCGGACCGCCATCGATCCGGACCGGAGCGGAGCCACACAACCAGCCCTGACACGCGGTGTCCGTTTCGATTGGTTTTGTGTGCAGCGCACCCATCTCTGACCGGCCGCGGTACGGGGCTGGTGTCACAAATAATTGAAATATCTATTCCAGCGGAGTCCCCGGAAGCGGTTCCTACAGTTCCTGCGTTAGTCTGTACGGGAAATTCGATCGGGCTGGGAAATAATAAATGGGAAAAATAAAACACACTCCGTACACACGCTGCACCGGGGGTTGTGTCCTGCAAACCGCACTCTGATAGGTGTGTCCCGCGAAAACGGTCTGCAGTGAAAGGGGCCGCGTCCTGAGCTGGTGCCGGCATGTTATTTCAATTTCCTCTCGAAGCATTGGCGCGACAAAAAGGCTCGGTGGCGGACAAACCCTGCTCGATTTCGGGCCCAATCCCGGGTGTATGTCGTGTTACTTGCACCGTCTGCGTCTGGCCTGGCGTTTCTATTTGTTTCAGTTGATTGAATTATGATGGTAAATATCGTGATGCTTTAAGTTGCAAGAAAAAATCGCGTTCCGATCGGCTTTTAATTTAAAATAATAAACTCGATGTTTGCTCCGCCATTCGCGAGTGCGCTCGAAAACGAGCCTCTCTCTGGTTCCTATCTGTCCGATATTACCATATGCCTGTTACTTCCTCAAGTATTTTATGCGAGAAAGTCCACAACCAACCGATTAGATCACGACGAGTCACGACCTCCTGTTTCTAGTTTTTTCCGCGATCCGACGCGAGAATGTCCGTACTACGGAAATATTTGGACATCACGTTGCGTCTGCATGTCACGGGCCATGCATACCAATGGCCGGTGAGCTTCGAAAACGTATGCGATGTTCAGATAAAAGCACCGAACGGATGCGTTTTGATTACCATAGCCGGATCTAAACGAATCTACACCGTTTCGGCAACGAAATGGCCGCTGAAGTTGAGCAACTCTCACTTCCATTCGAGTGTACTTGGAACAGGAATGTGCTGTAGGAATGACTTTCAACTTGGTATTCATGATTAATAGGACCAGGAAACAAAAAAAGGAGCGTTAGCCACTGCATTCCTATGGGATGCCGAAGCCAGAGATCAAATCAGCTCCGCATTGTTTGCAATGCCAATTCGAATTTTGGCTTCCACTTTTTACAATTTTTTTTTTACAAATTCATATGAGCACTGAAAGTTCTGGGCCAAGCAATCCCCACGAAAGAGATGAATCAATACCTTAACAATTAATTCCGAGCACCTCCCGGGTGCAAAGACCGACTCCGGCGGCAGAGTAATTGGCCCAATTAAAGAGCGCCAATAAGGTGCATCCTTCGCGGACAGAATCAATTAGTTACTCCCAATTTAAAGCATTCGGCAATCCGCAGTTTCATTATCCCCGCCCGTTCGAGCCATTTTTCTAATTCCCGGAAGCGAGCGTAAAAACAATTTCCCCGGCTAATAAATCTTCGGCGGAGAATCTCTACGGGAAACCGAACGCAGTCGGAAGCCGGATCTGTCGGTGTCCAAGTCTTGTGCGATGGGCGAACGACCGCATTCTGGTCCTTTGTTCAGCGACTTGTAACCGAGGTCCTCCGGAAGCGACGGAGCACCGTCGCAGTGGATCGGCACCTGTTCCTAAGATGCTTACTACCCCACACACGCAAACACATGTAGAGGTTGAAGCCGGGACACTTCCGGTGCCCCGGCTCCGATAAGAACCGGGAAACCACCGACACCGACAATATTAATTTTATGGGTTCCGTTTTAAGCGTCCTTTATCTGGTAGCCCCCGGCACCCCGTCTCGGTGGCTATTCCTGTGGGACCCCGTTACACTTCCGGTGGATAGGTGGCAAATTCGCCGACGCCATGATGAATCACTTTCAGCCGCCGGCTTGATATTGAAATCCAATTGGGCGACGCACAATCCTATCACCATCCGGACTGGGCCAGACCAGACAAACGGTGAGACCCCTGCGGCGGTGGCTGATTTCTGTCCTCCGCATGCGGCCAATCGACTGGAAGATTGTTGATTGCGGGCCTCGGCAATCTGTGCAGCCGCCCGGGATTGATTAGAGGCGAGGCGTCTGACTGTCAGGGCTGTCGGATCGGATCTCGATTAATGGAAATCGGCAAAATGACACCAGAAAAGGGTAAACTCAAAGCGCGTAGTTTCGTTACTTTAACAAACAAGTTCAAAATTTGGTATCAAGGTTCCGAAAGAGCCACACCAAAGGGTTTGGAAATTCTATAATCACTTCTCGCGAATGACCTGTCATTAATATGAAAAATTGTCCCGATATCTTCGCTTCGACGTAACAGCAGTCGCTGTGACCAGCGAGATTAATATTTATACCATAAAAAAATGTGGACAGTTTTCACCTTACATCATCAATCACACCACATACACGCCGCTGCGGGCCGCGAGGCCAGAATGGCGCCAACGTGGAAACTGTATCCAAAAACAGGGCACACAATTTTTGGTTTTTGCCTGCGCGATCTCCATCCACATAAATCGATCATAAATCAGGCAGCGACCCCCACGGCACACGCACACACGGACAAGGACACGGACATCCATTAATACATTCACGCACCCCATAAACACTTCAAAATCGCGGATCGCTGATTGGCAGCAAGTGCGCAAGCGGCCCACTCGTTTCATTTCAGTGTTTAACTCGCGCGCGAATCTAAAGCAACACATATGCTGAGATGCCCCGGATCGGTAAATGGTTCGGGGAAAACGCGAGAGGATAAAAATTCCGGGAGCTGGAACCCATTACAGATACGCGCATAAATTCTGTCACCCGCAGACTGGTGCACTTTTGGCTCGTGCGGCTTACAATCACTCAAAAAAGCCGCCGCAATTCGGATTCGGTGGAAATTGTTGCGGAAAAAGTGCAGGTACCTGGTGGCCAATCAACAGCAAACGGACGGGAAAAAGAAAATGGTATGAATACATTTTCCACCACACCGAGCGCATGTGGGACCGTTTACTGCATGCTGATTTAATTTTCAATCGAAACAGCAAAAGTGTTCGCGGTTTTTTTATCGCGAGTTTCACCCGATTTTCCCGCGCCGTAAAAGTCCGAATCAATGTTCATTCGCTGCACACACAGAAACACATGGGCTCGTAATGGCGTCCCGATCATTCAATTTAGATACTCGGCCTAGGCCGGAATCGGCGAACGCGGATGGCTGGCGACGACGAATCGACGAAGTGCCAAAACAAAATCGTGCGTCAGAAGGGGGCGCTTTTTGACGCACTCACCAGCCCTGTGGTTGGCCCCTTCGGGGGAGGGAGGCCAAGCAGCAGCGACAGGGATGGACGATTCCACTCCATCTTGCCTCGGTGACATCAAAATTAAAATACCAAAAGGAAAAGGAAAACCGCGGGGTAGAAACATAAACTGGCCGCGCGTTGGCGCTGCATTCGAGGATTTTTGACGAAGCTGACATGTGGCACACGCGAGGAGTACGCAAATAATCTCATCGGCAGGTCGCGCTATCTCAACCCGGACGGTGGTGGTGTCAGTTTCCATTTAAATTGGTCGGCCCCGCCGTTGACACAGCCGCCCGTCGTGATCCGCCCAGCCCAGAAACAGATGGCAAACTGGTGACGTTGCTGTTGACCCTTTGGTACAAACTTTAACAAATAAAATTGTAAACACAAACGCTGACATTTTCCGGTGACTCCAATTCACAACCGGATGGCACCCGCAGGACCGAGATAAAAAAAATAACGACCAAATAAAGTCTGATGATTGGCTTTTTTTGCTGTAACAAATCCTAGTTTCTATTTCAGTTTGCCTTCCATTCCCTTCCGGGGCGAGTTTTTTTATATTTTACTCGCTCCTACACTGCAGTGTGGCGAGAATGTTTCGTGATCGAAACAGAAGCTAATAAATCTCAGAATTATGAGTAAGAAATTGATTGAAATTCCGTTTGATATTGGTGATTTCGGTACATTTCCACTCGAAAACTCGAACAATCACAATCGGTTGATGTTGTTAGAAAAACGATATAAATACCAACCTCGTGTTTTGTAGGTTTTTGACGCTTCTATGCTAAGTTTTGTAAGGAATTTAGTAACAGCACGTCTCGAAATTTGTTTGCCACACTACATAGTGCTAACGGAACATCAGATGGCGAGAAACATACGCAACAATCGGCTTTTTATGTTCCGTGAATTAATTAAATAGATACTCGGCGGCTGCTTTCAGTGCTTCAATTTATTTCGCCAATATCCGAATTGTGTACATTCTAACGAACCCCCTCGACAAACAAACAAACTAGGAACTGGGTCCAGCATCCAAATTTTCAAGCACACCACAAACACCATTTTAACGATTCCGGACAGATTCCATTTTCCGTCGCAAACGATTAACCCGCACCAGACCAGGGTTTCCGCGTAAAACGTATTAATTATCCATCGAAAACAATTAATAATGCGCCGTTAGGCACGAGTGCTTCCAGCAGCCGATTATCGGGCAGCCATTTGCGTGGAAACTTTCCACTGAAACTGACTTCTATTAAACGCGCCCACCGCCGGAAGTGGCTGCGTCGCTGTCAAAAGCAAATGCCGGTCTCATTGTTTCATCAATATGTCAAACTGACATCTTTTTACCCACTTTCTTCTCCCCCGCCGTTCCGGCCGTTTAGCAGCCCCCACCCGGCCGATCGTGCTTCCGGTAATCTTACAAATTATTTTGCATAATTGATCGCCCAAGGCTACGGTGGCGCACGCAGGGAATCGCGGAAAAGCAATCAACGTGAAAAACCGACCGACCGGCCGACGCTGGAACGTTGAATGGACGAATAAATTAGTGTTTAGGAGAGGGGGGAGCGAGAGAAAAGCGTGGAAAGGCTCGTCTGCTTTTTTCCTCGGGAAGGAAAATGTTTGATGAGAAAACATGACACTTTCGGCCACGCTGATGACACTTTTCCGGCGGGCTTGAAAAATGTCTGCTTCCGGATTTCATCGGCCCGGGATCATTTGCTCGTAAATCACGGGCCAGTGGAATTGGCCATCGGTCGATCGATCGACTTGTGGAAGGCAATCGATGAGTTATTGGTCTTCACCGGGCAGGTGAACGCCGTTTGTGGACACTGTCGCTGGCGGCTGCGAATCAGCCGCCCGATAGGGACCGCTCCGTTACAGCCGATCAAAAATCCAGAACCGCACACGTCCGCCCAATCCAAAATAGAAATTCCCATCGAGACGAACGTACGTCGAAAAAAAAGAAGAAAAAACTGATCAAAAAATACCATCGACTGCCCCGGAGGCAGCATCAAAATAAGGCAAGATTGGTAGACCCCCACAATGTTTACATTCTCGTCGGCGCTATAAATATTAATGATGTTGATGAACTCGTAGATTGAACTGTCCACGGCAGCCGCACCACGTTCCACGGGCGGGGCATGCCTGGATTCGCCGACCGACACTGATTGACATCTCGCAGCAATTGGCGAGGAAACGCGAAATCGATCGAAAGTGAAAGTGAAAAGCCCCAACGGGGCTTCGGTTCCCCCGGAAAACCGGGTCAGTTACCGGGTTGTCATGTCCGCATCCGCGGCTCGCCCAGGAGGGAGAGCTAATTAAAATTTTCCACTCCGATTCGAGCGCACATCTGTCCCGTGCCGTAAGGGTTCGTCATTAAGCGCACCAAAAACATGCACCATGCTGTTGGTTGTATTTTAATGGAAGTACATTTTTCTCACAACGTCACGAGCGTAGCAAGATTTGCGTAATTTTCTTCTCGCCACTTCGGCGTGTGCCTGTGCTCGGCTCGGTGGCCACCACTTCCGAACCGCCGCTGGACGTAAAGTTTTAAATTTTTCACAACCAACGTCCGACATTCGTGCCCGTGATTTATCGTCACCATCGGTTCTCGGATGTCCATGGTAACGCGGTGGCCACGGTGATACACGGAGTCCCCGCGTTTATTTATCATTTCTTCGTTCCGCTCCGGATTCGGTGGCCGCCTCGACGCCCGGGAAATGGTTTTCCACCCATCGGCGCGAACCGCGGTGATGAAACAGATCGTGCAGCCAGGCAACGTAAGTCAGGGGCTTATATCATATTTATATGACTCCAACGAGCAACGTCGGTGAGAGCGGCCGACGTTGCTGGGAGTAGATAAAAACCGGTCGACTCATCGACTGACCACATTCCACAGTTCGCTTCACCAGAAGGACATGAAGTGTGATATTAAATATTTCCGTAGCATTCCAAAATGGTCACTTCGGTCAATTATCACCCGCCGAAGCGGTAGAATGACGGGTGCCATTTTCGGGTGGCCGTGCTGTCAAACGCAACGAACGACTCTCTGCGGGGGGAAGAACCCCCCCTTCCCGCTCGCTTCCCTGATTACTACCGGCCGCGGCTAGTGCTGCCACTCCACAGTGAGATGCGGGAAAACCATCAAAATCCGTAAGTAAAATATTTACTTTGACGGACACTTTGCGCCGGGCGGCGCCCAAAGTCTCGGCGGCCACGGTGGCAACGTAAAGGATAATGGGATTTGTATTCGCAACATTTTCGCAAAGTGCGCTGGTGAGAAAGTTTTTCCTTTCCCACTCCGCGCGCGCGGAGGGGCACCTGTGGCGCCGGCCGGGTGAAGGGAAAATCGAAAATCACCGGCAGCCGTCAAAAGCAGTGGCAGGGCCGGAATGATGATGGGATGTGTCTCGGCCAACGATTGGAGAATCGAGAATGGCCCTCGGGAAAAACATCTTTTCCAATTCTAATGGCGATCCTAAACATACATTGAATTAAAAACTGGACTCGCCGTACCGCTGGCCGGGTGTCTAAGGCTTTTCAGGGGATGACAGGAGCAAGTTGAACGACGAAACTGTCGGGCTGATTACGACACCCTAAGTGAGTTCTTTACCTATCGTGTGATTATGTGTGAATTTGTGAATTGTCACATAAGCTACAACAGTAGTGAAACTTCAAACCTGTCCAGCTTTCCGAGGTAGAACATTTGAACGGAATATAAAACGTTTGTTTCAATACAGGAGCAAATATGCTGCAAAAAGTCACAGGTGTTTTTCATCGTCAAATCTATCATCTCCTGGAATGCTTGGTCTTTGACAAGCTTGATATAATTTTTGTACCGGTCGAGTTATAGGTACACTCAAACAACAACAAAATTATATTTCTTAATAATAGACTTTATATGTGTCATATGAGGCCAATAGTGGTTAATAAATCAGATTTTTTTTCATTTAAAAAAGTCGAATACTTTTTACATTACTTTACGGATACCTTTCCAGTTAATGCAGAGCCACAACAAACAAGCAAAAAACACACTCTCTCTTCTAATAAAGCGCCCACTTTTACTTATTTATGCTCACTCGGAAGTGGGTGGTGCGCACGGGTGGGCGGACAACGATTCCCAAAATAACACACAAATAAACTGGAAGAACGCTAAAAATGTTGTTTAACTTCCGGACTTCCGGCGAACTTCCCAGGCGTTTTCCGTTCCCTTTGCCGGTTCATCGCGTTCTGCTCAGTTGTGTCTCTGCCGTTTATTTGCTGGCGCACGGCCGGAGGAGCAAGGACGAAGTTTAATCCGAATGGCAACCGTGGAAACAACAGCGCCAAAAAAGGAAGAAAAACGAACGCTTCCTCGCATTCGTTATCGGTCGCTGGCCTTGGAGGAAATTCGCACCCCGGCCGCTCGCTGCGGCATGGTGTCATAACTCTTTGACCCCGAGCCCTTACTTTTCACCAGCTAGTTGGCCGGGTCGGTAGGACGGTTGGGTGGTTGGCAACATATTCAAATAAACACCCGGGTGTGGGAAGCAAACATTCAGCACTCGGCAGCAGCGGCCGCACCTCTCGGGGTGCCTTAATCAAGAGCATCGTCGCCAACCTCTCACTCTCGCAGCCACCGACTCTTATGTTTCACAATTCCACCTCATTTCGAGCTGCCCAGCATGGAGGGTGGCAAGAATTTTCAATTAATTTTCCAAACTTCCAACACACCCGGGTCACCCCGGGGGCCCGGTGAAAGAGGGAAGTGAATCCGTCAGCACCCGGTGCCAACATATTCCCTTTCCTACACATGCAAATACGTGGCGCAGCCAGTCATCATCAACTACTCTCTCTCTCTCTCTCTCTCTCTCTCTCTGTTCCTCTCTCTCTCTCGCTCGCTCACTCCATCTCTCTGGAAACCAGCATTCATCCGCTGCAAACAAATATTTATTAATATTCCTCACGACTTTCACGACCGAAGAAGAGAGAAGAAAAACACACCCATCGAAGGTGGCCATGGGCAGGCGTCGCTAGGGAGGGAAAACTTCCGAAAAATTCGCCCCACATACCGCCATTTCCGTCAAAGCGACGCGCCGCGGACGGCACATTTCTGACGCGGCCGACTATGCTTGCTGCGCGCTGCGTGACGAATATGTGTTTGTCCACCGGCTAAGGCGACCTTGTGCGTAACACCCCCGTGTTACGTATGGCCTCCCGGGGCCAGGATCAACATAATTCACGGCAACATTCCTTCGAGTTCGCTCTCGCGCGAGACATATTTGCGACAAGATGGAAGCGTCGGAAGTGGACCGCTTGGGCCAAATAAGTTTGCATTTGAAATTTGTGGCCCCATCCGACGCTTTTTGCACTCCTTCATGCCGGAGCAGCTTGTACGGAGTTTGGTTTGTACGGTACAGGGAATATGTCATTTCACACCAAGCCTATTGTCAAATGTCTTGTTCACACATTGTTTTGTATAAAACCATCGAAACTACCTGCAAAGAATGGATAGGGTCCAAACACGCAGAGTCAGTTTCAAGAAAAGAATTGAGAAAATTGCACTAGTAGCACTGGACTTCTGGAAATATGTTCGCGAGAGTCCAGTAAAAGACTATGCTGAAGGTCATACTTATACTGAACTTATTGACTCAATGCCACGTGGCATAACATGTATTTTAAATAGATTTGAATCGAAATATTTTCATTTCAATCATTTCGATACCTTACAAATTATTAAATAGCTGCAATCCCAATGTGAAATATCTCTGTATCCTTATGTAACCAACCATTTATGTATGATAAAGATCCAAAAAATCATTAAAAAAAAAAAATCCCAATTATGCCTCCGTTCTGCTACCTATTTGTAGCTTTCAAGGCAATTTGACACAACATTCAAAGGTAGATATATTTAGACGAATGAACAAAGATTTTTTTAAATTTTAAATGAATTCCCGATATTTTTTGACCACCGTGTGGATGATTGGTCCACTTGTTGGCCCCAGTTCCCCCCGAAATCGGCATACTTTGAACGCGTTGAAATAAATGTGTGATCATTGATTAAATTTGTTTCGTAAATTTCCGGTCGGCCCTTGACAGGATACAACCGATGCTGAACATTAGAAAAAGAGTGTCGAAGGAAGTAATTCAACACAAAACGGAGGTTAATGGCACAACCCCATGACAGGTGCCGTCCGGTTCGGGTAGCACCGAGCATGTGCAGCGATAAATTCTGGTAACACTTACGCACGCACCCTTAATTTGTTGCCCCCATCATCATCAGCTGGACCGGCCCAGTCCGCCCTGCTATCGCCTCATTTTCGTAAGTGGCTAAACCCGAAACCCGTTCGCCCTATGCCCCCACCGTCAGCCTCCAGCTTACAACATGTCGAAAATGCAATCAGTCAACACACGCTTTTGGCAGCGCAAAACGCAACGCCGTGGCGTTTCGCTGGTTGCAACACATTGTTGCACATCTGCGTTGCGCCCGGTCGCACGTGGTTTCGGGCGCTGCAAAGGTCCCGCCGCTCCTGGGAGTGTGCATAAGCCGCGCCGCAAACATACTTCATAATTTCTCACTGTCACCGGTCGCGAGAAGGAGGTACGATCAGCAATCAGAGCAGCAAACGAGACCCGGGGTCGGCGTAGCAGCATGCAACAACCGTCGTCTGTCATCTGGGCCACCGGGACGGTGAAAATTGTGTGAAGATCACGACGCGAAAAACGTCAACACATACACGCAAGCGGGTCGTCAGTGGTGCATCCTTCGGCATCCGCGTAGTGATCTCACTCGAGTGTCACTTGCCAGCGGCGTGGTTGTGGTTGCGACACCGGCAACCCAGGCGGGGCCAGGGCTTTGGAAATCATAAATCTTGCTCGCTTTCTTCCCATCGCAACGGGTGTATGGGATCTGAGGTCCACACACCGAGAAAACCGGTAGAGATCCCGTCTGTCTGTGTTCGTTTTTCCTTCTGTGTTTGTGTTTGGTCTTATAGCTTAGCCCACTAGCCGTCTGGCGGGTTGGTACGTACGCCATGCGGCACATGATGTACGCTCTGCCCGCTCAGTTCCGGTCTGCTCTGCCGGGCGGAAATATTTACCCATGGAAAATGATAACGCAAACCCACCCCTACCGGCGGTCCTTAAGCGCCCCGTCCTGACCGCTTCCAGCGTCCATTGTTCCGGTGGCGAGCCGGAAGTGCATGAAAGATAAATTATATAGTAAAAATCGTGTTCGCTGTGTTTGAGATTTAAATTCACTGTTTGTTCGTGCAGGACATGCAGGAGCACTGGACGGTGTTTCAGGGCACAATCGCGCTGCTTGGACGAGCACTAGCTTCTAATCTACTTCTTTCTGGTTAAGTTAACAAAATGAGACGAGTGGTTGAATTTATTTTAGGATTTTATTTTCCAGCTATTGGCACGACCGTAAACTATTCTAATGATCCTGATTCATTTCCTTATTTCTTACTCAGCAATTAGCAGGTTAAAAACTGTGAACATTAGGTTTGCATACGTGCACACCAACCCATGTTGGATGCCCCATGGCATCGGCAACAATGATTAAAATTGTATAAAACAGCATCCATTGAATCCATTCAAAACCGGTTCAAAATCAGTCCATAACCGATTCAGCGACGATTCGAGCCTAGCGCTTTGAATGATATTCTCGCAAGACAATCGCAAGTATGTTGAGTTACATTTAGTTCCTCGCCAGGAATTTCAATACTTTCTCTCTCTCTCTCTCTCTCTCTCTCTCTTTTTATAGAAATAATCTAAACTGGCAATTATCTGTAAGTGAAAAACCATTCCATTGGCAGCGCTAGGAGGCCCAAAATTCAGTGTTGATGCTAATCAAACAAACAAGTTATGGTTCTAAAAAAAAGTTTTCCTTTTCTAGAAAATTTAACCAGGGGTACGAATACGAGAGGTATTTTCCATCACAACTAAACCAATTAAATGAGCCAAGTGCCTTTAAGCCGAGCCATGCTCCGCTGCTCTTTTAACCAGTGCTTTAATGAATGGATCGTCGCCGGGCCAATTCTTTTACGATAAAATCACCATCCATCCATTAGTTGATGCGCCTTTTTGTGGGTCAATGCGGTAAGCCATGTTTATTTTTGCACACCACCCACCGTACGCCCATGTAACCGAACCCAGACACCCGACCGACCAACGGTCCATCAGCTTCTCGCAACATATGGGAGACATTCATGGTGTCCTAAACCCGAAGCCCCCGGCCACCGCAAACCAACACTTCCCGCGATAAAGAGCCACTTTGGCAGGACCCGGACCCGGATCCGGGTCACACCTCAACTGGCACTGGACGGACGGTCGGTTATCATCAACGGGACCCGTCGGTCGGCTTTCGGTGATTAATCTTTCTGCATTGTGACGCTCGACTCATAAAAATATCCTTCAACATACCCGGCACGGGGCCGGAAGTGCGGACACCATACGAACGGGGCCGCCGGACACGGACACATTCAAAATCCCAGCGTTTTTTTTTTCTCGATCGACCTACATCGGACCGGCAACTGGGGAAACGGATTTCCTGGTGGCTCTCGGCTGCCACTCGCCACCATTGTTGTGCTGGGCAGAAGTGTCTTTTATTTCAAAAATTACTCATTAAAAGCAATTATCTACATTTTCCATGTGCCCGGGTGTACTTTCCGGTTCCGGTTGCCGACCCGATGCGACGTGGTGTAACGCAGGACATTCAATCTCCTGGTCACCCGGGCAGCGCAATTCATTAAAAGCATTTTTAATCACGGACCGACATAATGGAGACCGGTCTCTTACGTTTTACATTTTATCTGTGTCATCTTTATGACCGCTAGGCCGCTTACATCGCCCGATGCTGGCCACAGCTTAAGCTTATAGAGCTGTTACGAGTCCACTTTCTCTCTTTCGCTCCGTCGCTCGATATGTATTTTAAGCAATAGCTCACCAACCCTGTCGCAATGGCTGCCCTCCAATTACACCATGGATTTTTATGCGCGCGACAACACGCAAATCGTTGCGCAGCATTACTCTCGATCGGCGTTAACCTTCGCCCCGAGTGCCAGGATCCGGAATCGGAAGCAAAGACACGCAAAGCGAGCCACCATGTGCAATTGCATGGGAAATATTTTTTTTAACAGACCAAAGAGGACAGCAAAATGGACCATATGTGCAAATGGATGCACATACGCTGCCCGATCGATCGGTGCCACGGCAGGTCGGATAAAACCCGCTGGCGACCGCGGTGGAAAGCGTTTGAAATTACTGTTTATCTATCGCACGTCCGCTTTCGCTTGTCAATCCGGTTCCCTTACAGCACGGTTGGTCCACCGTTGTGTTACTTTCTCATCAACCGTTGGCACTATCGCCCCGAAATGTCCCGGTGCAGTCCCCCGGAAAACCCGATGGCTGCAATCGGCGCAGCGGTACCGATATGATGATAAATGGTGGTAATAATTGGAAAATAAATGGGCTTTCCATTATGTTGACCCCCGAGGCGCAGCAGAAGCAGCAGCAGCAAATTGGAATTATCCAATTGGAAGTTAATTTTACCGAAACCACTCGCCAGCAACCGATTTTCCCTGATTGCCACACACGCTCACCCACTCTCACCCACGATGGCCAGTTCGCTGGCCGAAAGGGTGAGATTTAGACCCTCGCTTATCCTCGCGGCAAACCGTAAATTGCGGAACCCGATGTCCGGCCGATTTGGAAAGTGTTCCGCTTTACTGTGCTTCCCTTTTCGTTGCGTTTTTTTGTTCGTTAGTTTACTGAGTGTCAACGAAATAAAAAAAAAATACAGCCCTCGTAAGGTAATTTTGAACCCGAATTCGGGTGAAATTATGTTGCACCGACCATCGATGAGGCCATTTCATTTGCTTCGTGCCGGCGCGCAACATTATCTCGGTCAATATAACTGCCTGCAATTACGTAATTTTCGATTGACTGCTCCGGACGAAATTGAATTTCGGTTTAAATTGAATTTTCACAACAACAACCGAGTGCAACGACACTTAAGAATTGCACTTTTCGCGGCCCGGCCCGCCAACCCTCGGGCAGCAGGCTCGGTAATGAACTCGAAACTCCACCTCGGGCTACATTTTTCCGGCGGCTCAACCTGAAGCAGTCCGTTAATGCGTCGGGCGAACACGTTTCAAATGGACGAAAGGCGAAAACGGAAAATTAATCGTTTCCCGGACCCGAGTATGAGCGGCATCTGCGGCCGAGGCCGACTATCAATTAACTGTCCCCGGGACCCAGAAATACCCGGCGGTCAAACCCGACCGATTCTGGCTCGAGACACCACGCTTCGGTATGGATCGGAGAGTCGACTTTTATGATGAGCAGAGCTGGGCGAAGAACTCCACTTCCGAGTCACCGGCCGCCAGGATGCGTAATGAATTCTTTTATGTGCGAGCGACCACTAACGTTGTTCGTTCCGAGGATGGACCGAGGCGCAGTGATGCGACCAAAATGACAGCACGGTGTACCGAGAGCACCCGGGACGAATAAAGAGTCCGGCAGCAGGTCGTCATAAAAGTGCCACCGAAACAATCCCTCGCTGATCTCAGCACTTCCGAAGCACCGTGCTAGATGTGGCGCCGAGAGCATAGGGGGGTCGAGGTCGAGTGTGGTGGCCTTGCTAGATGAACGGGAGGGACATAAAATTGAACCACCGGCCAATCGTGGGCGCTGAGGCAGGATTTCGTTTTGAGACACTCGTAAATCGTGACACGACCCATACAGTGCTCCGTTACGGTAACAGTTCCGGACTCTACCAATCACTTACATTCGTCATTCCTTTGGGAAACGAATTTTGTGAGCCACCGAAGATAAATAGTTGCCTTTCATTCACGCTTCATTGTTCGAATCGGAAGCTCTCCTTCTTTTTAAAATACATTCCGCACTCCGTTTGACCGGCGTGCAATTGTTGGCTCCCGGAAACGCTCTGTCACTCGCTAATCATCCCCATTAGCCACTGGGCGTCTCCATCGCGGGGCCATAAAAACAAACTGTCACCGTGTCACCGTGTTGGCGCGCTTCATTTTGGTCGCCCGTCGGCCCGAACACGGTCGGTCGGTCCGTGCAGCATCCTGCGCATCCGGCGCAGCATCGGTGGCCATCGGCTTAACACAATTTCACAACCCACCGGAAGCATTTACGACTTCGTCGGTACTTCGTGGGCCCGTGGGCATCCGGTTCGGCATTCGTAATTTTTCCGCCCCCGCCTGTCTCGTGAGGACACTGGCTGGCTGGTTAACAGCGTTGTCCTTCCGTGTTGTGTCTTTGGTCCTTCGCCTTCCGCTCCGCTTTTTTCATTCTTATTTTCTTTGCTCGTTTTCCCCGGTCCCGGAATCGTTCTCGCTGTCCGCTCAAAAGCGTGCACTGAGCTCACTTCCTGACATCCCAGTACCAGTCGACCGCATTGAGAATTGCAATGAGCTGGGAGGATTTTTTTCGGTTTCGTCTCCTTGCCATTTGTAGCGCTCACGGTGTACGGGACCCTTTCGAGGACATTCGAATGCATCTTCGGTGCTCCGGACGCCCCGAGGGGACAACGGTGGCGAACGCCTGAGCCATCGCTGATGATCACCGCCCGAGATGGTGCGCCGGAGGACAGAGATTTTTTCTCCGCAGGCCACGGCCACGGCCTCCGGAGAGTGCCGCTAATCCGGGGCCCGGACCATCCCCGGGGTGTATCGGAATCGTGCAGATGCACGGCGGGCTGCACTCCATAAATCGTCCGGCAATGGGTGGAATATATTTCTTATGTTGTTCCTTGTGACACTCGACAATTTACGATAATTGCCAGCGAACGTGATACCACGGCCGGAGCCGGAGGGCCCGGGGCGCGCAGAAGAGTGCGACGCGGTGCAGGAAGTGAGTACTTATGCAGGAATCGTCAGCTGGCTCGCCGGCTGGCAATTGTCGTCGCGAAGAAGCGAAAACTTCTGGCGGATCTTCCGGTCACCCGGAGCGAGCCTCGGGGGCTCGGACGCAAAAAAGTGCCCAACGCGACTCGCGCCAGAGGTCAGATTATGTGTCACAAAACCAACCAACGACCGCCTCACCGCTGGTACTTCCGCTGCGACCGCACCAGCCACTCGATTACTGCCGCGACGAACACGACGCCTGAACACGAAAAATCGCCATCCATTTTGCTCGCGTAACATTTTTATCATGTGGAACATAAATTTCTTTCCTTCCTGTTGAAAGTTCAACCGCCGGGCAGCGTCGGCCATCCACGCGCGCCGGGGTGATGTAAATAAATTGTCCCTCTTCGATTCGCCTGGTCCTTACCGGGGATCCAGCGCCCGAGTGAATTGATTGAAATGGTTAATTTTTGCACACTTCACCGGGTCATTAGTGGACCTCGGCACACGGTGGTCAATAAACTTGAACGATTCCGAAAAGGACTTCGAACAAATTGTCGCTTCCTTGCCTTGAGGCCATTTTTAATGTACCTTGAACAATTTACAGCTTTTGGGATAAATGGTAACCAAATGAAGCACAACAATCCGATATGTTCTAGTATTTGGCATCGAAAGTTCAGAAGAAGCTTCAGAAGCCTTGTTAGTATTTTGAATGTCTTTACTCCATTTCCAGTTTGTTTGCCGTTCGTTTGGGTCATCTATTTTCGCTCTAGTTCAATGTCCTTCTCGAGGTTTCGGGTTTTAATTACCCATTTGATTAATTTATTATTTTTTATATGATGGCGTTCAGCAGTTTAAAAGTAAAAATAAGTCTTTGCCCGTTTTACCCAAAAGAGGTTCTATTGGCAATTGGCACATTTCATGAGAAAAATACATACGAAGCGTTTTGTGTGGAACTCATAATGTACGAATTAGTCTTACACAATTTGTCCAGTTTGTCCAGTTTGTTTGTGCCATCTTCCAACCATTTTAGTTCAACTTCTTCGTTCGTTGTAGTTCACAAAAAGGAAAAACAAAACATTCCTGTAGACTGACCTTTAGAGTCAAGTAATGTTTCTGATCATGAGGTAAGGATTTTTGTTCCTTCCTCTAATATCTGCACTAGAAGACATATTGGACCAACGCTAACCAGTGGAAGAGTGGTGGAATAGAGCTTCACTAGAGAGATTTTGATCAGCGCTTTGGGAACTGGACGGTTGAAACCCAAGCCTCAACACCTCAACAGCATTGCCAGCGTCTGTCATCCAGCGCCCAAAACGCATCTCCATCAAAGTCACGGAATGAACCGCGAAAGCGGAATGCAAACCCTTTCATCGCACTGCAACGTTTTACATTTTACGTGCAAACCTTCCCTAAACACTAACCCAATGCCCCGCCAGGGCTACGTAGTGAATTCATCATGTTTTAATGAATTCCGGGATTCTCCCGGAGCGCACTTTATGTTTTACAGTCCCCGCAACTCGACCCCCGGCCCAAGGCCACTTCCGGTCGCAGGTCGCCGGTTTTCCATTTTCGTTTCATTTTCTTCAAACGTTCGCACTCGCCGCGCACTGCGGTGATGTTTATTATTTTCCCCGCCGCGTTTTTCCGCCTGGTTTTTCTCTTTTCATTAAGCCTCCCCGCAGCCGGGGCGGCGTGAGTGTGGTTTTTCCGGTTGAATTTGGATTGCATGATTCAATTGAAGGACGAACGGCCCCGGGGAGGTTGCACTTTTGTGTGCACGATGATTACATACACTAGCCACAAAGGGACGGGCTCGTCGCGACAACAGAAACAGAAACACGGGTCCAATGTAACAACACCGGAACCGGGTGGGCTTCCCACAATGGGAAGAAGGAAACCTAAATTTGAGCAAAGACCCCACCCCATGGGCCGGCCCGTGGGGCGTTCAAACACTTTCTTCCGGGCAGTGCCCGGGTGTTCCATTGTGACCCTAAAGTGCGCCACACAAAAGTTGCATCCGCAACGGAACACTGCAAAAGAAAAGTGCACCCGGGCCAGGGGGGGGGTGGCGTGCATTTTGGCCCCCATCCCACGGTGATGATGGAAATGTGGAAAATTGCACAAAAAGGACACCAACGACACCATGGTTTGTTTTTTCTTTCGCACGATGGCCAACCCGAAGGACTCCAAGCCCGTTTTCGGTGGGTGGTCCTTCTCGCCACTCGCCGCGACAACTCTTCAGGTGAGTGAAGCTTTTCCGGGCCCGGCGTCCGGTGAGAGGGTACCGCGGAAAATCTCGCTCCCTCCGCACACCCATAATAACCGCCCGATGCCACCCCACGGTGGGTGGACCTTTTGCCATTTGTGTTTGTTGCGCGATGCGGACCGTGGTGCACTTCCGGGTTTGGCTTCCCGCCGCTGGGCGGGAATGCATTTGCTTTGTTTTTGCTTCCGAGAGGGGGGCCGCCTTTGGAGGTCCGTTTTCCGGGCTTTCCTTTTTTCCTATGCGGGAAGAAGCGGCCGTGGACCTGTGTGTTACGTGGACCCCGGGAGAGTACAGATTTTCAGCACGAGCTACTTTCGGGGCAATCTTTTGCTGTCCGCTTTCTTTTTTTCCGGCGCCCGGGAAAGATTCGTTGTTCTTCGCCACACAGCAGCCCTCGCGTGGGGGCCCCGAGCCGGACGACTTTATCGCGAAAAGGACGACCAAGCCGACCGGTGGTGGTGGTGCCTTCTACTGCTCCGGGTGTGGTGTGGTTTTTGGAGCAGAAATTTATCGCCCTTTTGTGGTTCGCGCGGTTTTTTCGGCTAACCGGCCGGATGGCTTTTGCTGTGCAGCTGCAGACACAAAAGCGACACAATATTCCGGCTCGTTGGTGGCTCCGGGTGGCCGACGCCGCCGAAGATCCGCCACCGAAACTTGGAGCGCCCTGCGAAACTCCGGAAAAAAGGCGGGCAGGACTTTGCCCAGGAAACAGATTTTAGGTTTTACTTTCAGCGGTCGCGATGTAACTCGACTCGACCCACCATCGCCAGCGGCAACACCAGTGGTGAGTTGGGAAACATTTTCCCAAGAAGTTGAGGTAATTTTGCAGATGCACACCTGCAGTGACACATACACTGCAGGGAACAAGCAAACGACGCATACGCCGGGAACCTGTGCACGAGCATAAAGTCCGCACCGAATGGCCGGATTTTGTTTCGCGTGACGGTCGGTGCGCAAGATGTTGCACACTGCGCGACTGCACCGCAGCTAAACTTCTTATAATTATTGTCCCGACCGTCATTAACATTTTCATTTTCACACCACCCCACCACGGGTGCGGTGGTGAGTGAGGCGCCCGAAACCCTCCGGGGGGTCGTCTTGGAGCCCGGTTAGTAAACAATTACTCACAGATTAGAGCCGGCGGTGTCGGCTGCAGGTGCCACGAACTGAGAGGTCCTGTTTACTGTTGGGAGCATAAGAAGTGTCGCACACGGAAACGGTGGTCAACAGTGCAGCTCACTCAGCTCATTGTTTTACTATCTACAAGCGAGGTGTTTAGGGTAGGCAAGTGGTTTGTTGTACTTAAGAAAGTTTAGCTCAACAATGTTCCTATTCGGAAAGGAAAAGCGTTGTTAAATCCTTTCAAAAAAATACGCTCGACATTGCCATAAGTAAACTGTTCTGTAAACTGGTTTCGAAACGCACATTTGAACCCACAGCACAGTCCCACGGGGACAATGCTCTTATTTGACGATAGTCGAGTTGATAAATAACGCAAACGCTGATTTTAAACAATTTTATATAATAATATTGTGACCTAAAACTATTGAGAATTCGCTTATAATCCGAAAATTTTATTTTAAAGTAATCCCTATTCTATGCGATACATTTTTGTCTACATTTATTCCAATTTTGGAAACGGTTTCAAAAGTTCTTTTTTGGAATAAACTTGAATAAATTGTTCGTTTCGGCTGCTAGCTCAATAATTGCCTGTTTGTGTCGAAATGATCAAAGGATTTTGATGCAAAAACATCACGACGAAGTTAAACCAAGAATGGTCTCTCCCCAAAGCCGGTCAAATGGCACATAACACACAAATAGTATTTTTTGAGGAGAATTTGGACACTTGGAAGAGGTTCATAATGCCCCACACCTCGATCGAAGACAAATAATTTCGTTAATTTTGGACTACAGTAGTCGAACATTCCTAATTGAAACTAATTTATGATTTGTTAAAAAGCTTGGCCGCATTAATCAAACTAAATGCTCTGCTAGGTCTCTCGCTGAAATTGAGTAAATAGTTCTAAGAAAAAAAATCCTTTCTTATTTGGGGGCCACGTTTTCTTCTTTGCTATGTTTATTTGATGGCCCAACAAAGAAATTGCATGTTGAATAATCGGGTGAAATCAACTGGAAACAAATGGGCGATTTGTCGCAATTTTCAAATATAAGTCACAACCTTTGAAGTAATTGGTTCGAGCTGTCTTGATGCGCTGTGAATGAAGCCAACTCGATCGTTTGATCTCTAAACATCCGTTCAATTTGATGAAACATTTAGAAATATGTTCCTAATTGTTTACTTCGAAACAAAAGGCATCAACAACCAAGCAAACAACCAAAAGCCATTGGTACGACCAGCAGATGCCAGAGCTGCTTCGGCCAAAATTGGCCAAAAGTTAGGATTCTGTCAACTAATTGACACTAAATTAAAGTCAAGGTGTGAACATAAGGATGGCCTAGGCAGCCGCTGGCGTAGGGCAGCGAGTTTTAAAGCTAATTTGATAGCCCGCTCGGAACGCCACCGAAAAACTAAAACGCAAAATCCAATCTTCACCTTCATCTCCGTGGCCTAAAAGGCGGCTTCCTACCACCGTGCTTCCTCCAAAATTGCTCGAACGTTTCGACTTAAAGCGAACCATCAGCACCCACTGGACCCAAAGGCCCGGGTAAGGACGATAAATTAACGAACAAAGAACGACGACGACGGCGTGCACGGCGCTTCCGGTTTTTGCTCCTTTTCCGGCCCACAACAGCGGCAAACCTCGATTTTTCGTCGGTCACGGTCCAATTGGGGTCTCGGGTCTCGAGCCGCCGAGACGGAATCGGTATCGATCGAATGATGCTACCCCGCAGTAGCTCATTGTCATCGTTTTTCTTTCCTCCGGCGATTTCGGACTGAATTAAGTCCCGTGACCGGGTCTTCCGGATCCACCGGATGGCCAGAAACCGGTTGGCCATCAATTCACGCCCAAGAAGAAGAAGGTGCTGGAATAATAAAATTTCCCTCACTTCGGCTTCGGATTGGCCCACTCTTAATTCCGGGGCGCGGATCCTGCAGGCTTTTGGCAGCTCGATCCTTGTCGCCGGTCCCGGGGGCCCTCGAAGCAACGGCCTCCGCTTGGCGTGGCTGAGCAACACTGAGAGCAACACTTTAAACCGGATGGAATCAACAGGAACAGTTGTTATTTATTTATATCATTTCACGGTGTGTTTGTCACTAGTCCCGTCCCGGTGTCCCTCCCCAAGATGCCTGGTGCCTTGCTTGCCGGCTGAATGGCTGAGCAGCGCTCAGATGATTGCGTATCACACTCCGCATCTTGCGTGGCCACCGTGTTCGACTTGTCGAGGAAATTCCCGGTGGCAGCCAACGCATTCGTCTTCATTTCGCGTTCGGGGGTGCCCAGGAAAAAAGCCAAACACATGCTCGACTCCGTACTGTTACACGCGACATAGTGCTCCATTTTCCATTCCGTCTCAGGGCGCCGGTCTTCCGGCCTGCCGGGTAACAGGAAAAAAAAAACAAGCAGAACCGCCAAGCACCGCCCGTTGTGTCGTTGTGGTTGATGAAACAAGTTACAAATGTTGACATCCGAGCCCAGCCGAAGAGCCACTCGTCGGTGCGGTGCGTATCCTTTTCACGCATGTAAAATTCACCTCACCGGTGAGCGGAGCGCGCGCAACGGACCGACCCCGGGCGCCACTACCACGCCCCGGTTGTGTTGAAAGATAAATATTTTGAATTTTTAATTACATTTCCCAGCTTGGTGCTCAACCGTCAGACAATTGGCAGCACCAGCCAGGAGCTGAGTTGGACGCTTGGGTCGGGCATTGCCAAGATGAGACAGCCGGAATGTTGTCCCGTTTCGTTTCCATTGGCAGCAACAACTCAACGCGGTGATCCAGGCCCTGGAATGGCAGCTACATCAGCACCGGAGTTGGTGCGGAGTTGGCCGCTTATCAAACGACACCATTCACGATCCGTGCGTTTCATTCATGGCGCAGCATAAAAATCAAATCTTATTAACACCTCCGACCCTAGGGCGTAGGGTGGTGTTGTAAAACCGGGGGCCAAGAAATGAGAGGCAGCCCGCTGGCCCTAGTTCGTAAAACTTGTTGGTGAACAGCGTGTACCGGTTGCTCATTTACATCCTATAAAACTTCTCTTGACGATCAATAATAAGCATGCAGAAGAGCCCTAAAAAGGGCCAGCCAACGTTGTAACGGCCGTGGCACAACACGGGCGCCCTTGAGTGTGCCATAAAAAACTATTATTTTTGGCTCACTGACATGTCACGGGGTTCAAGTAATATGCTCGTAATATTTACGTGGCCATTCTTTCGACGGTATGAAGTTTTGTAGCTCGATTCTATTTTGCCGTCAGGGTGTTATTTTGGAAACTAATTCCTGCGGTTGTCTAGACCTGGTTAGTTTAATGAACGATTGAGAAATATGAGATTCAACTCAAAACTATTACGATTAACTCAATTACGTGCGTAACTCAACCAACCTGCTATAATGAGCATCGTCCGTTTAGTTAACGTTTGTCGGCTGCATACTTCAATCTCATTTATTTTGTCAAACGGAGCGAAATTATCCGCCCAAAACGCGCGAAGTTTCGGTAGCTTCCGGTTTATGGCAAACGCCCCGGCGGTGGCCGTTGTTTAACGACCAACAGCACGGGGCAGTCCCGCCGGTGCATACCAATGAGAGGACCACCACCACCGTTACCATTCGCCGGAAAAGCGCACGAGGCTCCTTTCGAGGCGAGCCCGGGGGTGGCAAAAGCCGCGCCGTGGCCGGAAGTCAAGATAAGAAAGCATCATCATTCCCTCCGGTGCAGATTGCAAATGGCACGTTTTCAATTAATATCCAATCGATACCGGACCGGACCGGACCTTAAGAATCCACACCGGACCGGTGGGGTGGAAGCGACAAGCGGGAGGGAAAAAAGCGGACCCCGAAAGGATGTTGTCGATCGGTCGGTCGCCAACGGCTTGCCAAGAGCGTCATCATTGCCCATCGGAGGGCAATGAAATTCCTTCAACCGGCCGCCCATTGGCCAAACAACAAGCCGAACCCGAACTCGAGGGCGGGCTCAGTGTGGCCGAAAATCAATAGACACCAGAACTGTGTCAGGGAGCTGTGCTCCTAAAGGGAATTCCTGCTCGTCCGTGCTGCAGGCGCCCGGTTCCGGCTCGAACTCGGAGTACCACCGAAGTGGGTTCATGTTGACGTTTTAACTCGCCTCCTGGTGGCCATGCCAACGGAACGGCCCTCTGGACGGCACTCCTAATTCTGCCTCTAAATCTTCTGCCGGGAATAATAACGAAACGCACCCCAATCAAAAAAACGCACGCCAGTCCCTCAGCAGCAGCAGCAGCAACCCCGGACACATTCGCTACGCAAGTGTAATGATTGGCGAAAACCCATCCACCCGGGGTTCTGTGTGGCAGGAAATTAAATTTCTGTTGTATCACTCTTCGCCCGGCGCCACAAACAACCCTCGAGGAAGACAGAGGAGCGAGGCGAATATTATTCCGCGAAAATGGCCCGCGTCGTCTGCCGGCGAATTAGGATCCGCCGGAGCGCGGTCCGTTTGCTTACTTAAACGTGCTCTCGTCGGTGGTAAAAAAGAAAAACCCACCCCACGGCATGACCGCGAAGGGCTCACTAATCGGCGTGGGTTCGGCAGGCCGCGGCCATTAAACCCCGGGGGCGACCAGATGTGTGGTGCCGCTTGTTGCTCGCCGTGCCCAAAAGGAAATTTGTTGTCGAAATTTTACGCTCCTCCGTGAGGCTGGCCAATCATCCCGGGGTCACGGCTGGATGAAGGCAAGGAATTTTTGGGCGTCACGCCGAGTGAACTTCAACCCCTTGTGAACCCCTTTTCTTCGGGTGGGTGGTGGTTTTAATTAAAGGTTGATTCCATCAAACGCACGAAAGGATTAAGGAGCACTTTTTTGCGACTACCGCTTGGCGCGGTATTCAACTTACATTTACAGGGTCGTGGAGCCTCTTCGAGGATTGCTTGAAGATTGCTTGCTTCGGGTATCAGACGAGCCGATGCCACTTTGCGCGTCGATCAAAACCAACGCCGATGGCGATTCACTTCCGCGGCCCGGGACATACTCTACGGGCGGCCCTAGGCACCCAACCAAATCACCTAGCCCCTAGATCGGTTTCCGCACACCACAACGGCACATGGCGTTCCCCCCACCACGTGTGAGAACTCGAGCTGCGGCTGGGGCGACAGTTGGCGGTATGAATTTCTTGTGGTTAGCCACAACAAACGGCCCGGTTGGCGTGTGGCCTTCTTCCTGGCGCCAACACTGCGTGCAACCGTACGGCTAATTGCACTCCTTCGGGTGGCCCCGGTCTATGCACCGGGACCAAAGCACGCACACAGCCACTCACACCACACCAGGGGACACGTTGCGCTTGTGTTCCTCCTCCGAATCACCACCGAGGGGCACGAACACCGTTTTCCAATTTTTTTCACGCCAAACGCCACCCGCCGACGAACCCTTCCGGGGCCGGGTTTCCCTTTTGGGTCGTTTCCCGGAATCGAAGTTCGATCGAAAATGTGCCTTCGTTACAAACACACACAGCCACAAACACGAACGGTGCAGGAAAAGCTGCACCGTGTCCCTCTGAGGGAGGTCGAACCGGACGGGAAATCGCCGAACGGCGGCGGAGCTGTGGCGTGCTGCTAGCGTGTGGCCTCGTCTGCCTCTCTACTGACTCTCCGCGGAAAACACGCGAAACGGCATTGGCACGCGGACGGTGACGGTTTTCCAGCGCGCGACGACTACGACGACAACCGCGAGACACAACGACGACGACGGCGACGCGCTCGGCCGGATATCCACTACAAGACTGAGGAGCGACCGTGAGTGAAAGATTGATAATTCCGCGGCTCAACCCGAAAACACAGTACGGCTCGCCGCTCTCGGCTCGCTATCGCCGTCGTCCTGGCGTCACTCACTCACGAGTGCTCATTTTCCCCTCTCTCGCGAGAGAGAGCGAGAGCGTAGTCGGAAAAACTCGGAAAAGTTTGCACGGTGGCCACCTACACTCTGGGAACTCCCGATGAGCTGCCGGTGAGTGGTGCAAAGTTGTAACTTTCTCTACGCTTTCCACTCGGAAGGGTTGTCCTTTTCACGGTGCGTTCTTCACAACCCGCCGTAAACATCCCCCGGGGCGGGAGAGGCTTTGTTTTCCTCTGGCCACACGGACGGGCAGGTTTTTCACGGCCGGAATCGGCCAGCTTCCGCAGGCCGGGCCACTGTCACACGGACACCAGTCGGACCGTCTGCTAATCCTTTGCGGTGACCCATTTTCGTGGCCACGAGTTCGCGATTTCACTTTGAAAACACCGAAATACGCACACCGCGAGCCGGTCCCATCATCTCGTCTCAACGACTGCGAACTTTCCTCGACTGCTCGAAACGCCCCAGTTCCGTGTGCTTACATTTTCCCGTGCAAGGTTTTGCTCTCTATCCCTCGCTCCGAGTGGATAGTATTCGATTCTCTCGAACCGATGCGCGTGTATTGGTGCTTTGTTGACGTCCAGGGAAAACTCGTTTGGCGCTGTCAAACGAAGGAACTGTTTTCCCGGCGGTGCGCATGCCCAGCGGCCAGTCGCTGTAAATGTCAGCCTCCAGTCAGTCCGCGCGAACGGCCACTACCGAGGGGGGCATTCCGGATGGCCACTTTCCCTTCGGCTGTTATCGGTTTACCCAAACTGCTCGAATCGGGCTGCTCGATTTTTTATGTCTCCGGTTCTTGGCCTAAACGTGGGGCGGCTTTCAAAAAATGGAAGTTGCGCTGGAAAACATGCAACGATTTTTATTTGTTTCAAATCGTGTCACCCAACACACTGTGCTGAACTACGGCGAGGCCCTGGTTCCATGCTGAGGACCCAAAGCGAAGAAAGTTCGATCCCGGGCCCTGGTGCCGGGTCTGGCAAAAAGGTACCGCACATGGAAATGAATGGTTGAAAAGGCCACCCATTTTCCAAAGTTTTCCAACGCTTCAAGTTCGAACCAGCCCCCGCGGTCCAGCACCAAACCAATCGCAAACCACAGCCACGACCGATTGAAATGTCGACAAAGTAATCTCGTACAACACGCATCATTAAAAAGTAATTCATCACGACGGAATGCTTTTCCGGCATATGGCAAGCGGAGGGCCGGGCCCGGGCTGCGAAGCTGCTGCTGCTGCTGCTGGGAAATGGCAAACTTTTCGCAACATAACGGGCCCCGGGACAGCAAGCTGCAGGACGCTAGCAAAGCAGAGCGCCTCCGTGGGCTGCGTTCCGGAACTTTATGCTTTTTGGACCGTAATTTTTAGATTTTCATTTTTTTGTGATCGTCACAACGTCAAAACCGCGTGTAGTTTGGGTGCCCCGGACGTTCTACAGCTTGCCATTCGATCAGAAGAAACTTCGAATAAGATACCGCAACTTGCACACCGTAGGAAAACCCATAGCAGAGCGCCCCTAAAGAATTAGTTTCCAAAACCTATGATGGGAAAAATCGCCAAACTGTTGAGGAAAATAAACGAAGACAGAGTTTCGTTTTTAGGATAGGTTCGGCACTATCTAGCACTGAATATCTGTCACTCCGAGAAGTGTTGTGAGCATGTTACCGCAAAATTAGCCAAAGTCTTCCTCGTGAGCTCTCTACGGTGTGACAGTTGACCTGGAAACAATTTAAATTGCCATATTTTCTCTATTTATCGATGAATTCGATTTAATGCCCTTTACTCCGACTAAATGACTATCGGGCATTTTGGCCCATCCTGACGGAGTTTTTGCTGGCAATGATCGAAGGTGTTTGGTATTTTTGAGTCCAAAGGCGCTTTTGGAATTATTCTCACAAAACTCAGGAAAAATCAAATTTCCGATTTTAATTTGATTACATTCTACTCAACTGTAAATGGTAATTCAAGTGTGAAAAAACTAATTTTGGGAACTTGACAAATTTATCAAACAATCATTTTTCGATTGTAAATCCTGGCCAGTTTCACATTTGTTGCATGCTTCTACGTAATATGCCCAGCTCAGCAGCCGTTTTCGTTTTATAGGTTTGCAAATTACTTTCAATTTGCTTCCATTTTTTTAAACCGGATTTTGTTAACCTTTCTCGTGGTATGTACCTTTTACTGACAACGTCATTGCTATTTCAGCATGACTATATTTGTTTGGGTAATACACGAACCCTTGATTTACTATGAGTTTTTGGAGCTACTTCACGACAGTTGGATGGCCCTTAGTGTTATCAAAATTAGGATCGGGATCTTCCCTGATCTATAGCGTTTATTTTCTTACAGTTAATCCTCAGCATGGATATCTTTTTAACACTCTCGTCTACTAAAGAATGCACAAGAAAAATGCTGTCAAGATTCAAATGGTGTTTTGAGTTGGCCTTAGTTGAAATGTTTCATCTGATCCTTGAGCAAGTAAAACAAATGTATGTTAAATTCTATAAATGTTACGCTCATCTGATATTCAACCATTTAGTTTAGTGTCCCATCGAAGCCCACGGTAGCTTAGAAATGTCCCGCTGGCGTACAGTAATTAATGTAGATGTAAATAAACGATGCATCAACGAGCCCGTTACTCCGACTTTGGCTGGTGACTTTTCCGTGACGATTAATTCATTCCACGGCACACGGATCGAACCGGGTTTTACAATCACCCTCAACTGTTTCATTATTTATCGTATCCATGATTTGAAATTCAAAAGCAAACACCACACACACCGTGCCTGTCCCCCTGCGCCCGTTCTGGTGTGAAGTTTTCCGACTGTTTTTCATCAGTTACCGCAAAAAAGGGTCCACCCAAGCCCAAGCCACCCCAATTCGGTTGGCTAATTTTTGGATCACTTCCGAATTTAATTGCATGTCAATTGATGTTATTGCTTGCGTGGGTTCTATTTAACGAGCCCCCGTGCGCACCCCACCGCACCGAGGGGGGCCCTATGCTTTTTATGCTTCAAATGCAGTGTCGCCGCGAACGGTCAAATCGAGCCACCTGCCCACAGATCCGTGTGATGTGCTGTTGCTGTATTTTTTCCCGGGTCTTCACCCCCAGCGGGAAGGAGTCGAATTTGGGTCGAAGGCCCGAAATTAGTCCCACCATCAGATATGTGCGTTTTGTGTGCAGCCGTTACCGCGACAGAAACGGTCGGCCCTGCTGGCTGCTGCTGCTGTCCGATTGTCCCGGCGTATTGCGAAACGAAATGGCGCTGGTACGGACGAGAAGCCGGAAAAAAAGGAACAGCCCAAGCCGGCCCAGGTGGCGTTCGAAAGGATGCCGGACGGGCGCTCTAGCTGTGTGGCACTTTTGGCTTTTCCGAGCCAACGTCAAACCCGGGGCCGATCCGGGAAAGGGAAAAACGACAGCAAACGATAACGACGACGGACGACCGGCCGACCAGGGTACGGTCATTTGGGGGCCCGTTTTTCGTCCCGCCGCTCGGTACGCCATTTGTGACGTGGCGCGTGTGGGCCGCGCAGCAATGAGCATGAAATTAAAATTCATTATACATTAACACGTGCGCCCGGGCACCCTGTCGAGGGCACGGATAGATTTGGCAGGCCGGCGGAACGAACAGATAGCGGAAGTTAAATTTGGATCACCAATCAACCTTCTACTTACCTTTTTATGCACTCAAATCATCGCAAATGATGGTGATGCCCGGTGATGATGAGCTCCACCGTATTGGCGCGCGCTCTATTATTATTAATTTCATTTCGAATTCACCTTAAGCGAACCTTCTCAGCGGTCAGAGTCTTGTCGAATCTTGTGTCAGCTTATTTATTAAAATCCAATTATTGGAACCCGATTGCTCATTCGTTTTCAAATCTGATGATTGTTTTCGGCAATCGAGTGGCGAAATCGAATCAACCGAAGATGTCTTCATAGGACGACCCGAACTGATCCTAATCACCTCAAATCACGGGAGTCCTTTCTGGGCATCCTTAGAAATCCCTTTTTGCATCGCACAGATGTTACAAAATTTTCACCAAACTTTCACTCGTTCCTCGCGGCGCAAGCATTCTATCCGGGTCCCTCGTTGGGATGATGAATTTCCAGCCGCTTGTCCAACCACCCCCGGTTGGCCGAAGGGCCAAGCACCCCACTGCCTGGCCCTTCCCCGCCGATGTTCAATTATTTTGATGCTATTTCTGAGCCTTTCGGCTTGGGGCTTAATGCCTGCGCGCGCTGTGGCTTCCCAAGTTAATCGAATCAGCTCTCCGGCTGCGGTGGCGTCGATTTTCGTAATGGCGTTAGATTATTAATTTCCTATCGTGCACACGCACACGCACAAAAGCCTGTGACGCACGCTCACAAACGCGGTCAACGATATTAATTTGCTCCACGCACCCCACACCAGGTGGAACTGGTACAGTTCGCCACCATAATCGGTTTTATTGGTTAGCGCCCCGTAAAGAGGCCCAACGTCGAACGGTACTCGCAACACGCTACCCTTGCTCCCTGCACGCTATCCTCACGGGGTTTTTAGGTAATAGGTTTTTTTCTTTCACTCCAATGAAGTAGAGGTCAGCTCGATTGATAACCAGGCGTAGGAATTGCGAGGTCCGCCTGCGAGGTCCTTAAAAAGTATAAAACCTAAAGCTCAACTCAATCCATCCTCGATGTTACAGGAATCGGAACGGTCGATGCTGGCCATAAAGCGATCGATTTCGCACGATGTAAGTGCACTTTTGAGCATACACAGAAAAAAAGGACACCTCCGCGATGGGACCACTCCGGCAACCACTGCCGGAGAACCGCGCCGCTTATGCAGCGCCAACGGTGTTTGATGGTTTTTTGAATAATGCAACGGTTCGGCACAACATGCGCCCAGAAGTCGGCCGGCACACGGTTCCACACCCCACTCAGCATAATCGATAGCGTTCTTCGAGCCGGCCGCGGTTCTAAACAACGGACGAGGACCAGGACCCGTGCCCGTGTGAAACTTTTATCCGCACGCTGCCGACGGACCCGATGTCGGTCCTGTCATCGTTTCCGTCGCGATCCGCTCGATCGGCACCTGTCCGTCCGCTTCGAGCGGACCACCAGCGGATGGATGGATGACAGGATGAATCGTGGACTCGGAACCGTATGTAGCGGGTTGACCCACGTGCCCAGTGAAAAAAAGAAACACCAAAGACCAGTTGATGAACGGCGTCAGGGTTTAATGGCGTACGAAAAAAGAGAAAACCTATGGCCCTGTGGATGCTGCCGGCCACGGATTTTTTTTTGCCACGGGCCCCAACAACATTTTTCATAATCCCGGTGGCGAACGGTGTACCGACGAGGCTGAAGGGTTCCGTCCGAAAGTCAGCATACATCGAAGGGATTTACCTTCCGGTGGACCAATATTGCGCCAAACTTTTAACCACCGTCCAGATCCTGGAGGGGCTTGAGTTCTTGCACCGCCCTGCTGGCCCATGAAGACGATGTCCCGGTCTCCATCCGGAAGTTCTGAGCAAGTCGTGAACTCCAGCTATTCCAATTTCGGTTGCGGAGAGGTCAATGATGCACAACGAACAGATCATTACCGCAGTGGCAGCGGTGGCTTCCGACATTCCGTTTCTGTCACTTCCGAGGCAGTGGCAGAGTGCTCGTTACGGCCAGGACGACAGTTCGCACCGGGCGGCACTATTAAGGGCTGCGGAGCATGTAAAGCAATGCCACCACTCACGGCCGAAAGTGGCCACCTGCTGTGGACGCTAAATTGAATCAATAAAATTTTCTGTAACTTGTCAAAAACATTTGGCAACGGCTTCGGCCGCCAAACCGACGACAAACCGCAACCGACATCCGCCAGCCAGAGCGCCGTACGCTGGCGTGGCTTCGTAACGAGCGCACCGATTCACCACCGTTTGCCGTTCCGAAGTGCGAAACTAACGAGACACATGCCGGCGACGGGCGGGAGATCTTGGCGTCAGGCGCCAGTCTTGCGAGCAAAGCGCGTTTACCGGCACGGGGTGAACTGGACGAGTTCCCAAGAAAAACCCGTCAAAAACCAGCACGCCATGCGTCAAGGAGCGAAGCAGAACGGGAAAAAAGCGGAAGCACCTGTAACGCTCCGACGAGGCGCACGTAGAAAAATTGTCCCTCCATAAGGTGCATGTCAATCCCGGTCTAGCTTCTCAACCCGCAGAACCGTAACCGCATCTTGCGCCCTCGAAGGAAGGGCCAAAAAAAATCAATTGCTCCCCAGTGTCTTCTGTTGCACCGCAGACAGACTCCACGGAGGCACGTCCACGGGAAATGTGTCATATTCGTCGAATAATAACAATAAATATTTGTACGACAGACGACGGGGACGGCTGCTGTCGGCCCTCGGGAGTCCCTTCGTCGGAAGCATGACGAATGGGACAGGTTGTTGCGAAGCACACCGAGGACCGCCGCTTGAACACGGATGGCTCAAGGCAGGCCAGGAGCAGGGCACGTGTACGGGGGCTTTGTCCTTGGTATCGATTGACCGAAGTTCGATTGGCTCGTACCGGTGCAATAACTGTCTTGTGGGCGCGCCACCACTTCTTACAGTGGCTGCCCGGCTCCCGGCGTCGTGTATGACAAATGTTTTTATTGGGTTGTAACATTATTATCTCTACACCACCGATTCGCGGTGGCTTTGAACTAAACGCTCGAGAGGTCATGAGCAAAGGGCAGTTCTTCCTCAATCAGTACCATTGGCGTAGCGCAATGCGTCAAAAGCGTGATTGAAGCTTATGGAGTCAGCAACGGATTTTTGGGTTTATTTCAAAATAAGAGCTCAATTCAGCCGTTAGAGAGAAATATCCGGAAAACATGAAAAACAACTCAACCTTATTTCATTCAATTTTTATAATAGGCAAAATGTTATAAATTGTCAACAGAAAATATTATTTGAGTGTTGAGCGTCGTTTGCGCGATGCTGTGCGCCAGATTCATGGAGGTCAGATTTATGGAGGGACAATCCTTGGTTTTTGCATCCCATTTTCGTGATCATTTCCTCACAATCCCCGACCCATATCCACCGTAATCACTCGAATCGACAATTTGTGACATCTGGCGATTCGCTCAGCTCAAGAGGCCGCTCCATGGACTTAGACTTTGAAGAATCAAACTACGACACAGAAACCATCTCCCAAGCTCATGGAAAATGGTGTCATTTTAAAACTACTCCATGCAGATAAACTCGTATTATATTCAAGCTTTCTCCCGATCGACTGATCGCGACGTTCTCGGTAAAGTACTTTTGGCCCAAAATGACCAAACACCACTTGTTTTGGAAAAAATGCGCTAAATGTTGTCCTTCAAACTGTTATCGAAAAGACAGCAGTCTATGGACCCGTTAATCCATGTCCATACTTAAAAACAATATTCGAAATGATATTGGATTGTCCTATAAAATTCTCTTGCTTGCCGCATTGCCGTAAGTGAACTTCCCGAACACGGGCCTTACCAACCTGTTTTCTATGGCATCGGGAGATGTTATGTCGATTTAAAGCACTCCACCTCAGAAGACCCTTCTGTCGATAGAAATAGGTCACCTTCAGCGTGCACCTTAATTTCTCTCCTAAGCTCCGCAGTTCTTGAAACATTTAAACTCGATCGATGTGCTCGATAACTCCTTTCGTCCCACGTGCCCCGCTCCTGTGTTTCCCTTACGAAACATTACAGACACAAAACTCTTAAAGGATTTCATTATCTGCCAACTCGCGGGGCCTTTCAAATTTGTAAATTAATACTCAAACAAATCGCTGCCACGCTGCCGGCGCACGCGGCCCCGGTCGGGCGTCGCTGGAAAACTCGCGGGAAGAGATTTGTTAAACATAAATAGCACTTCACTTGCAGAGCAATTTTCCCCGCCCCGGTCGAAAACCGGGGGCGATACGATCCGCGAAAACAACAATGAAAGTGTTTGCCGGCCTGGCGAGCCTGGTGGTCGAGAGCGCGCTAGTTTTTCCTCGCGAAAGCTGCACGGCGCGCCAGCGGAGATCTCGGTGCTCCTTTTTGTTTGGGACTGTTTTTGGTCTTATTGGGAGCTTTGTTGCTTGGCTTTTCGGTCGCACCACCGTGGCCGAGCCATCCATCCATCTCCGACGGACAGCAGACGGATGGTTTGTGGGTCCCGCGACCGGAACGGAAATGAATTGCACCATGGGTTTTGCGTCCAGCTGAGCAGTGGCCGTAGTAGTAGCGGCGGCGGCGGCGGTGGCGCCGGCCGTACGCCCAGCACCATTCCGAAACAACGAACCGACGGACGGTGGCGCGTAGCAATATTTTCCGAAATTAATCATAAAGTAAGCTTCATTAATCCTGGCCTTACCATTTTACGTAGCCACAGGCGGCAAAGTGGTTCTTCTGCGGGCGTCTCCAGCCGGGAAAGGGGCTTCCGGTGGCAGGACGAACCGTTGGTATCGCGTATAAGGTTGGAGTAAGTTTTATCCTTCGACTCATACACAGCAGCAAGCCATCGGACTTACAACACACCGGCGTTTGGCCATTGATTCACTCCATTCGCTGACAGAAGCGGCCCAAGCAAACCGCAAGGATCCGGCAAACCGGCGCGAGAGAGGGGATGGGAAGGCGCACCGGTAAGGATCACAAGGATCAGGGCTTTCGGGTCGAAAGAAAGTGGTGCTGTCCGGACACCGGGCATCCTGATTGCCTGACCGGAGGCGGTCCAGTCCACCGGCTGGCGATTCCAAACAACAACGGAACGGAACGGAGCGCAAAGATGAAAAGTGGCGTTGTTGTAAAAGCACTTTCTTCCCTCATTTTCTCGTGCTTGGCGTCGTGGTGTGTGGAAAAGTGCGCATCTCAAAGTTGTAAACAATCAGCTGCCAGAGGCCACGCGCCCGCTTATCCCACTCGCTCCCTCCTTTAGATCCTTTTTCTTGCTCGGGATGACCAGTTCTTTGTACCGGTTTATTATAGCGTAGCGGTGGAATGCTGTACCCCCGGCGTCCACCACTTGACTGTCCTGAGTGGCCGCCGGGGGGCCAACATCGTCCTCGACACCTGGCACCTGGTCTTGGAGAACGCCAACATTTAGGTCCTTTTTTTGAAACAAACACACAGAAAACCGAGACAAACACGGAAGAAGAATGCACGGACGCTGCCGAGAACACTCAGACCAAATCAATCCGCGTCCGCGACGTTGGGAACACACCCTAAACAAAAAAATGGCACAAATTATGCTAAACAATAGAGGAGCAATTGTTTGCTGTGCTCGCCGGCCGAGCGCGGACGCTCGCTGCTAATAGCCGCCACGGACGAGCTACGCCGGAAACGGAAGCGAAATTCGGTGCACAAATGACCGAACCGGGCGCGGGAAAGGAGCTCTGACGGTTTCCGGTTCCGGGCGAGGGTTGAGATATTTTCATTCCACTCCACGCGGCACCACGATCTTCGATGATGGCGCTAATTTCTCAACGCCAACCAATCGGGGGCCCGCCGTCGAGACACGGGTGGTACTCGCCCTGTCGCTTCGTCCTGTCCTGGGTTGCTTCTAGGTTGGTCTTCATTTAAAGAACGCCATCAATTTGTCCCGACAATGGAGTGCCCAATGGTGAGCGTCCATCCACTCTGGTCTTTCTTGTGGCTCGCGCTGTTCTTCGAGTAGTTTTTCCTGCTGTTACATTATTGTGAAAAATCTAGCCAAGGCTCGGCCCGAATGGCTTTTGCATTTAAGGCCCCGAGGGTTTCGGGGACCAGCAACTTCAAATCCAGCACGTTCCGCGAAGGGCTGCCAACTGTCACGTTGGCAACACTTATTTGCGCCCCGGCGACTATTTGTTGCTCGGCGACTAACTTTTGGCCATTCCGCTCGACTCTACTTTGTCTAATACTGTCCCGCACCCCCGCCGACGTGGCCACCGGTCACCCACCCGATGCTACCATGGCCGTGGCATCAGCCCACATAACAGGCGACACGAGATTGGCCAAAGTTTATAATTAACTTTATCGGCGGCGACAGATCGTTTGGCAAATGTTGTCACTCGCGCCGGGTGCGCCGATTGAACCCTGTTCGAATTCTTGTCAGGGTTTGGGATCTTTCTTTTTTACTTTTCGGCGCGCTCCGTGGCGGATCGGCGGAAATGGCGGGCCGCCCCCCCCCCTGCCGAATGGTTTCGGTTGAACTTTTCGCGAAGGTTTGCAACAATTTAACTAAATTGTCAGCGGCGGGCCCTAGAAGAAAGCAGCGCCGCGTGCGAGGTGCGATTGTTTCGGGTGGCTTTCGTTTCTTGGTCACTCTCTCTCTCTCTCTCTCTCCTGGGTTCTCCCTATTTGTCTCTATTCGGTCTTATTTGTAAATTGTGTTGTGTGTTGCCGTCGTAGACACTATCGAATGGCATGCTGAAGCCAACCGTAACTACTTTTGCTATTAGAGAAAGGGACACGGCGATGGCCACTATACAACAGCGGGCCTTCGTGTCGTGCATCGTGAAACGGGACGGCTCTGCAGCACGCTGACCAGAAATAGCCCCACTCAGCGTCGATTTAAAATTACACGATTCGGCGACGGAGCACGATCGTGCCGGAGGAACTTGGGGAAGCGTGCATGATAACGCACACGCGCCAGGGCTAGCCCTACGGGGCCGAATGCCGCCCAGAGCATATCGCCCTTTGGCTAACGATACAGATTTTCACGCCCGCCGTTTGTTTGTGTTTGTGGCGGGATTGTGGTGTCTTATTTTCACCGGTGAAATGGGCCCAATCGACGCTCAGACCGTGTGGAACCGGTGAACGTCCATCGAACGGACGTGACTCTAACCTCCATCTTTGTAGGAACCAATTTATACGCATACGCAGACACTGAAACACTTATGAGCGTTAACAGCAAAGTATGGTCAAAAAGATTCTATAACCAATCTTCAATTTAAATGCAAAAATTTAGATTGATGATGATTTTGCACGAGACAACAGTTTAAAAAAAATCATTAATTTAATTTCTGGGAACATTTAAATAAATTACACCTTACGTGATCGAGTTGTAGATCTTTTGATGAACTTAAATGCCCTTTTCTATAAAATAATTTACGAGACTTTCTGGCAAAAAATTCGAGGCTTTTTCAATACTGTAGACCCAACAACTCTTCCTCGATTCTTCCTCGATCTTCAACGACGCTGAGAGGACTATGCATCTCCTCGATTTTAATTGGTGGTTCATCCTAACATTTCATTCTACAACACGTTTCCAACACCATACGTTTAAACAGTATCAGTAATAATTCAGTGGATCAAATCCGACGGGAACCTCGTCTTTCGACCCTAGTCGTACATTCCAAGTATTCTTGGAATCGGATTTAGGACGCAGAATTTATTCCAATAACGCAACATAAACTTAAGCTTATGCTGCTGAGCTGAGCGAGGTTCACAAATCTTGCGACTCCTGGCTGCCTGACTTCGGGAGCACCTCCGTAACCTTCACATTCTTTGGCGTGCTGGACATCGCAGAACCGACCAAAAATCTTCGGTTCGGCCGTTGTCACACAACCTGGAGGGCAGCACCTGTTGCGATAAATTCCCATCGAAATGCGATTCATACGGAGTGATGGTACGCAGTGTCCCATCGCAGTGTCCTAGCGTACGCAGCTGTTTGCCCTTCGGCGGAAATCTATTTCCGAGCCGCTTCCGATCACCGCCACCGACAACTCGGACGCCAATCACTCAGCGATCACCGGGCCAAAGGTTTGCCGGCCAGTTAGTCCCGGGTCGACCGGAATCGAAACTCGGACCGGACTCAGTACTGACCGCCACCGCGGGTGGCTAGTGATTGCTTCCGGGGCTTCCTGTCCGACGACGTGCCGGATCGGGCGCTGGAAACCCGACGGTTTGGCCACAAATTGAATCTAGCAAATTGAGTTCCACCGGCAGCTGCTCGGCGGCTTGGTGCTATATACGCAACAGCTTGCGCCTTGCGACGGAATGCTATGTAAATTTAATTCCATGTTCTCAACCTGGTACGGGCGTCTTGCGTCACCGGAACAGAAAAAACGCACTGCACCAGCAGTCGGGACGGGTTGGGATGACCGAAATTTCTTTCCACTGCAGTCCGTGTGCGATGAAGTGGCAGCCAGACTGACTGGGACTGCTTAATTAGGCTAAAATTACGGCCCAGACGTGGTGACTGCCGCCAGAGGAATGGGGCCTTCCATTCGCGCTTCACTTTTTCCTCCGCCGGGGCCGATAATTGAATTGCTGCAAAACAATTTGTCCCAGCAATCACCCACCGATACCGAAGGACCCCCGGGGAGCTGCTGCTGCTGCAGTCCGAAAAGTCGAGATTCTACTTCTCCCGGGATGGAGGTCTCGGCACAAGATCCACTCAGCTCCCGGGCACTGCAAGTGGACACGCCCTTCATCAACTGCAGCTGGTGTGGTGCGCGCGGTTGACTTCTTGGCCGACGAGAAGCACCACGACGGATGAATATTTTGCCGTCGACAAAGGACGACTCGAAGGATGCGGAACCATCCGTTCGGAAAGCATCGTTGTCGGATCCTTATTATTAAAAGTGCCCACCGCCGGGGGCCACCCCCAAGGAGATTCGTAGTCGTCGTCTGGCCCGGGACCGGTTCCCCGAATGCAAACTTATTCCGGTCCGGGAACCGGTCGGGCGACAAATTCGACCACCGTCAGGCTTCGGGATGGATTCTGGAGACGACTGTCACCCGGCCAGCACTTGAGTGGCTGCCAGAAGAACGGCTTCGGTCGATCGTGTTGACCCTGTCTGGTAACCGTTCCTTGTTTTCTCACATTTGCCACCGACAATGAAGATGCATCGAATGAATAATTTGTCAAATTTGTTTAAATTTGTGATACACAATTTATGACGACGGTTCAATGGTAATACCTTCTTTATTGACATCGTTTCACAAGTGTTGCACTCAAACCACGTCATTTTAAAGGGAACTGGTGGCTTAATCGATCTTTTTATTGTACTTTTAAACTACGTGCGGAAGTTGCGAAATAATAATGAAGGGGTTTTCTAGGGAATTACTGCACCCGGGAAGGGATGAGATCACAGTCTTAACGATCAACCTCCATCGGAACAGAACAGCTGATCTCGGGCGTCGTGAGAGATTTTCCACGGCTTGGTGACCCGTTGTTTTATGGGTTTCGTTTCGAGGATTTATGACGAATGTGGAACATGCGGCATTCCGTGTGCCGGGGCCATACTGGTCGGTGCTGCCGCCACGAAGAATGCGAAGCAATGCGATGCACTGGGGATTATATTCGAGTGGAACGAAATCCACACACTCGTGGCGTTCGCCACGGACGTTAGTAGGTGACGTTTATAGCTTCAACGAAAACCCCTTTCCACTATGTTGGTCAACTTCTGACAACCATATGATCGGTGTTTTCTATGAGTATCCACCCAATTCTTGGTCACACTTATGCAAATGTTGCTGTCCGCGTCGCTATTTTCACCAGCCACAATGGAGATCTTTATTTGCAAGCGAATTGTATTACTCCAGCCGTGCGTCACGTGTGTCTAGACTGGCCTCTACACAGCACCCGCTACGATCGCCTCTAAATGCACGCGGGGCCGGGTGATCGTGTCACCGTGAAGCCTGAACTTCCGAGGACTGCCGATGAGGTCGCCTTGGGCGGCTCGTGAACGTCGACCATTTTTTTGTTTTCTCTGCCAATTTGATGTCCCACCGCCAGGCGGACGCACGTGGCCGTGGCCCCCTACAACTGCATCCGGCAAAGGGCTAGGCTGGGTTTTTTTTTTGGGTGACCTCCTGTCGTCGTCGGCGAAGTCGGAACGTCACATTTCGGTGCCACATTTCATTTCGTCAGCGATTCCGTTCCGTTCTGTGCCGCAAATACAGATTGTATAAACACGGGTACACCCGAACATGCGGTCACGCACACCGGGGCCGTCTCTCTCTCTCTCTATCTCTCTCGGTCGGGTTCTCTTCTTTTTGCTGCGATGGCGGCACCACCGCGACTGATAGTGCTGATAATTGTGGTCTAGTATGGCACATCTCACCGCGCAACGCACACATCGGCGGGCGCCCTGTTGACGGTTTGTTTACTCTGGCGGCGGTCCAACAAACTACGGCATCGGCGGCCTCGGCACTGCTCGGCCCGAGAGATAAGATAAGCGAATGCGCGAGGTTCGAGGCTCAAAACGAGGTTCTACTGCTGGGCCCCTAGCGGGCTGTACGTGCATCGCGCACACGATCACCGTTGTCGCCGCTGAGAGACGATGGGAAAGATAAGGAACATTTCACACACGGCAGATGCGCGCTGGGCACCGAAGATCATCCTTGCCAGGAACTAGGCCGATCGTCGCTACACTCTACAGAGTATTTATGGTTTTATTTGAGGCCTCACTTTGTTTGCAATTTACGATTGTTTTATAGCGAGAGAGAGAGAGTACAAACACTGATGCGATAGAAATAGAGAGAAACATAAACAACAGGAGCATAAACACAGAGAGAGACACGCGACACGGAAGACGAGAAACACAATAAAAACATACACGGCGAGGCGAGACATGATTTAAAAATAATAGCAAATTGAGCTGAAATACCAAGAACCCACAGGCAGCACGCACGCACCGAGCACCCGGCAAGACCGGCTGTGAATACCGCCGTGTCACACGGGACACTACCGGCGGTCTACTGTAAGGGTGATCGAGGTGAAAGAATGCCCAACATAAATGGCCACAAACGAGCATAGGCAGGGGAGGTGGGGAGGAAAATCATGCGGCAGCAGCATGGTTGGAACTTACCTTCGTCGCACTCGGTGCTCCGTCCGGTGCCCAGGAACCCCGGGAAGTATAGTCGTTTAGGAGCAGAATGTCTGCGCGGGAATGATAGGTTAGGATCGAGAGACTAATTTTGAAATGCCGGCACACAGAGGTTCTGTAGACGGTAGCGCATGTATAGAACGTAACACAGAAACACACACATATACACACACAGATAGACAAGGATCGTCACACGTGGCCCCGGATAGTGGGCAGTGACGGAAGTCGGAAAATTAGGAGCAAGACACCCGTACGGGACAGAGAAAAGCCAGCAGGTAGTGCATTCGACAGCGCGTGTGTTGGGGTCAGCTAATGATCGGCACGGATCGGAATGCGATGCGAAACACAACATATAAACACACAAGAGAGCACACAGAACACATACAAAACAAATGGGCCGCAAAATGGGCCTCTATCTACTCAGACGACAGGTTCGCGGGGCGCCACGAAACCGCCACGACATTCCGTTTATGATTAATGGGCACTTCACACTGCACACCAAACAGAAGCAAACACACGTAGACACAGAGTGAGAGACAGAGAGAGAGAGAGGTACCGATGGCGCCACGAATTTAAGCCACCCGGAGGTTAGTAAGAAATAGTAAGAAAGTTCGCGATCATCCGCAGCCCAAGAACGCGGCGCATCCAAAGCGGAAAACGTCGGCCACAGAACTGAGCCGCGTGCATTCTGTCGCCGTGAAAGATGAGAATCGCGCAAACAAACACTCGCCTATCGCGGCCCCTTTAAGGTGTGCGTGCCTTGGGGCCGGCGATCGATAGAGAACGCAAAACGTCTTCGCGACGTTCTCTCTCTCGTCCGTCGACACCGCGCCGCTTTTAATTGATCCGATAATGGAAAATGCGCTCACCGCCGGCTGGCTGGCTGGCCGGTTTTTCACGCGACGCCGACATCAACACCTACATAAAAACGGGGGGCCCACAGCATCAGCATCAGCATCTTCCGGCCGACCGCGTGTGTTGGCACCCTTGGTCGTCATCAAACATTAGCCCATTAGCGCAAGGACGTTGCGTTTCGCGAGAATTGATTCTAGCAACTCACGCCGGTTCCGCTTGAAGGAAGTCACGAATGTGATGAAAGGTAATAAGGTCTAGAAAGGTAATTGGAATTAGTTTTCTTCAATGCTTGCTTCAGTAATTGTGTAGGCTTTTTTGCCTAACTTAGCCAAATCTAGAAGATTTGTGTGAAATAAGTTGGAGCTACAAAAGTAGTAGATTCTCAAACATAAACTCTTCCCTTAATGTTGGCGAATCATAAAAATGACCATGTGAACATTTGAACTCAAAGACAATTATTCTAATTATTTTACGTTGGTTTTTGACATGAACATGACTAATTTAAAAACGTTGAGTGTGATTCAGCTACAGGGTGTTTCATTACCGTTGCACTTTTTCATTTGGTTATAAAAAGACGGCTGAATTTTATTTAATGGTTGAACATTGATTTGAAAGGTTCATTTCTTCCATTTTTTGTGAAAAACAATTTTGGTCAAATGTCCAGCACTCATTCGGTTAACCTATTTTTGAGTAAATCGAAAAATTGTATCTGGTCCTATTTCGGCTATCGGCAACGTGAATTTGAGTTTGGAGGTTCTCAATAGCTGCCGGTTTGTTTGCATAACATAAATATTGATTGTGGCTGTCGCTGTATGGTACGTAGCACCGTCCAGTTAAAACCAAATGCCGTCCAAGTTCTCAGCTTCAATTTCGCCAAAAAAACAATCAGTCAATATCCACACCAAACAGTCACTCGTTGTGGGTGCATTGGCTTCTCTTGCACGGCGTGCGGATTTTCTGAACCACAAAAACCACAACCACAATTTTGCGTATTAATTGCCTCGGTGGAAAAAGAGATTAAATGAAATGTGTTTTAACGGATGATTTGGCGACCTACCACTTTGGAAATAAATTTTCATATTTGAACCTTTCAAACAAATGTTCAACCAATGAAAAATATTCAGCCGTGTCCCTGTTATAACCAAATGAAAACATGTGTCGTCAATGAAACACCCTGTATTTGGAGTTTCTACGTCTTCAGTTTTGCTATTAGTTTTAACATTTATAAGCGATCATAAATTACTCATATTCATGAGAGTATACGTATGGCAGTATGAATGTCGCATTAACGCGCGTGAAGGTAGAACGAAACCCGACATCGTCTGACGTTGCTGGCGCCGATTGTAACTCCCCGAGTTTGCGGCCAACTCACAGCCAATACTTCGACATGGGCACGTTTCTCTTATCGCCACCAGCAGCATCGGCCGCAATCGAAAACGGACCTAGCGTAGTTCGGTTGCTAAAGCCGTGGGCCAGGTTTGTTTTCCCCTGGGAGGTTTTATAGCACCCCTTTCCAAGTGTGTCCCGGTTGTTGACAAAACACACCGCACGATCACCGCAGAGCACGCACTCACCGGTGGTGTGATCACCAACCGCTATGATCGTATTTTTGAATTCTCTATTCTCGAGAACCCATCTCGCGGACGACGTTTGGCGACACCTTCATCCCGACAGGAATTCAAGTCATCTGTCACAAAAATTCACAAGCCGTTCACGCGGATCACTCGCCATGCTTCAGGTCTGACGAGCTCGCGGTTGACCTTCGCGAGGCACAGAAAAATCACAAATCATCCACGGCGGCGCCTGATTACTTAGGCACGGTCTTCGCACCAAATCCGGACTACGGTGGCCGTCAAAAATGCGGAGGATATAAATATGCACCCTCCTACGATGGCAGTGCGTGTCATTGCGTGACGCACCCACTCGCTCATCCCTCACACAATAAATAGATTAAGATTAAGATGATGGAATAGCGCATATTTCACTTGGGGCCTGAGTCACAGCCTTTCGACGGCAGGATCAGTGTCGCGCTTATCACAAGAACCGTGCCGAGTGGCGACCTCCGCACGCAGGACGAGCAACTTCTGCGTGAGCATGATACATGAGCCACCACACTCCGGTCCTCCCCGCGTTCCGTAGTGGCCCCCGTTCGGCTTGTGATGCGTTTCGTGAAAAATGTCTGCATTTGAGGGCAAACTTTTGGGATGCGCGAATAAATCGTCGTCGCCGACGTCCTCGTCGTTGTCGTTGTCGTGCGGTTTTCATGCAGTCAGACGACGGGGCCTAGTGCCGACCTCAGCAAAGGGCTGTCTACGGCGACGAGCGACACATCATCGCTCGAGCGTAAAGAAGTTGTAATCTGAGATATTCATCGTTTGCCATTTTCTGCAAGCGCTCCGCTTTTCACTTAGCATCCCTGCCAGCCGCCATTCCGCGGTGTCCGCGCGCAGATGGTCGCGTCTGCCACGGGGTTCTCCGCCACGTAATAGGATTTGTCTGGCAGCGCTGAACAGGACATATTTTACTTTTGCAACACCTGTTCCTTCGCGTATTGTTGTACGGCGCGCCACACAGTCTCGACACAATCTGGTCTGCGTCGCGGGTACGGCGGATTGGCGCGCAATCTCTCTGTTGCTTCGGCACAGAGCAGGCAGTACGTGCTGTCCTGGCAGCCGGAATCGAACAACGAACACCGCTCCGGATAGAAATCAAATTCAATCAAACTCGCCCGGCGCCGGGCGAGCCAACCCGAAAAGGGCAGAAAAAACTACCCCCGAAGTGATAAAGTTTAATCATCGATGGAGCCCACGGCTCGACTCCCGACCGAGGAGTCGGAAAGGAAAATCCTAACTTAATTAATTAATTACAAAGCGATTTTGCCGTTGGCCGTGCAGGCGGAGTGATCAACTTCGGCGTGGCCCTGTGGCTCCTGGCGTAGCGCAAGCTTGGGGTTGGGAACGAGATAAAAATCAGCGTGATTTCCAGGGACGGGCCGTGGACCGGATCGAACCCGCCCCCGGTTAAGCCGATGGGAAATTGGAACCGTGGAAAACCGTGCGGTTGGTCAGCCGAGCAGTCAGCAGTGGTCCTGCCGCTCTGTGTCTCCCTTGGGCACGGCGGGGAGCCAGTTAGCCCCGCGCGAACCAACGGGACTTGGATTGATACGGTCACACACAAACACCCAGGGATCGGTTCCGGCTTGGCAATTACGAGTTGCTCCGGTATCCCTTTGCCAATTTACCGATTTGCTCTCCCGTCAATGGCGGAAGCGGCGGAAACAACGGACCGACGCCTGCGGATGGCTTTTGCCCGATGGCAACCTCGTCGTCGTAGGGGGCCCTCAAACACCCTCGTCATTCGATCTAATCTTTTTAATAACACGTTTGCTGCTCCTCGGACAGTGCCAACGTGCCGGACACAGCCCTGCGGTCGTCGGATTTGTCGGACTTTTTGTCTCCGACCGCCTGAAGGTATGCAAAGTGTTAAGCTTCTTGTTCTTTTGAAATTTGAATTGTAGCAACGATTAGAAATTCAATTTAATTGTTTAATTTTAATCTTCTGCGAGGATATGCTTCATAAAACATCTTCAGCTTACTTTTGACTTGTCACGCACCCCGGTTCGACCCCGTGTAAGGGATTCGAACACGGTTGCTGCACATCGCCCAGTGGCGAACGCAAGAAATCACGAATCGTCGGCTCAAATTAAAGCGATTAAGAAATCGAACGTGACACCAATTATCGAACCACCCGCCGGCGGGAGAATTTAATTAAAATCAATACATTCTCCCTTCGACTCACCGTGAGTCAGGGTCCCGGGGTGACAAGGGACAGTCCGGAGGCACACGGACCCATCTCCCGTGGCGAACGTGGCGTCGTTGACGCAATCGGCACTGCCCAAGGAAATCTATTTGTAGCAACGCTTACCACCCTGGAGCACCACTCGAAGAGGGTCAAGAAAAATGCTCTATTCACGAGGAGCGACCTAATTGGTGCTCCAATCCATTCCTATCATTCCCTCGGTCAGCGTACCGGGAATGCCGCCCGCGCACACCGGATGCGCTCGAGTGCAAAAAGTAATGGAAATCGAAGCCGTAACATAAAACATAATTCGCCCGAAGATAAGAGATTGGCAGCCGTGGCCGGCGAGGCAAGAATCAAGCTGTCGCCACATACACGCAGGCTCGCCAATCGATACGGAATGATGTGACTTTGGTGCGGGGCAAGGCGCAAACATGCTCACCGACGGACAGTTGCGCCATTGCGGGGCAGCATAAAAGAAAGCGGCGTGAACAGCGTCCATTTGGCTAAAGTGATTTTCACCATACACAGAGAGTCGAGCAAGGAGTCAGCGCCCCACTATTATTTGCATTATGCTGATGAGCACCCGCGCTGCCCCGGACGCGGTGCTGAACGCATAGATTTTCCTTCAAACCCAGCGATCGGCCAGGGCCCACTTATGGGGTGTTTTAACGATATCAAATTGTTATGCTTTCCAATAACACATCCCCTCGTACCTGGTGCGCTCGCTGTTATTTCTACCCCTCCCGGACCCGGAGCCGAAGGTCTTTGGCCGAAGGATTCGCTCGCAATCCGCTTACTGAGCTGCAAAAAAGAGGGCCCGCATCGTAGTTCCCCGCGGGGAATGGAAACGACGACGGTGATGCTGTGTGAAGAATGTAGCAATAGTCAGCAGAAGTTTCTCGGTAATGCCACGAGCCACGGAGAACTTGCCCCCGGCGGGATGGGGAGTTTGGTTGCCCTCCAGTCGTAACGGATATTCCGAAGTCGATGTCCTTTTGCTGGCAGCGGAAGCGTCCCCCGGATGCTCTGCTTGGCGGAGGCCAAGGCATTGCTGGGGCTGCGGTTTGCAGAAACTCATTTTATGATACGAGATTGGATCGAATCATATTACCAACCGGCCACCGTGACACACTCTGGGGCTCTGGGGAGTGTTCTGCCAACCCTCCCCATCTGGCATCCTTGCCCGGGCTCCTGCTCTCTCTCGCTCTGGGGTGAATGAAATGAGAAAAGGTAAACAATCGAGCAAATGCCCTAAACGGGATTCGAAATCAAATGTTAGTCAACGGCTTCCATGTTGGTTCCTGGTATCAGGCGCTGGCGGCAGGACAGCCGACAAATATGGTACAGAGATTTTTGTTGTCAATTGATTGAATGCCCCCACCCGAGAGATCCCGGATCCAGCTTCCATTGCATTGTTCGACGGTGATTTTTCACGCTTTTCCTGCCTTTCTGTACAATGGCAATGCGGAGGGTGGCACCGATCGGCCGTTATCTAATGGATTACAGATTGCAGCGTGGCGAAACACCGAAAATGATGCCACGGAGCAAACAATTCAATTCAACGCTTCTCACTCTGGAGATTGCTCGGTCGTCTATAAATTGAATCCATTCACAGCGAAGACCGAAGAACGTCAGGTGGGAAAATCGTGCCCCTCTCTTTGGCGGATAGCTTGGCACTTTCAACCGCGTTTAAAGCCTCCACCGTCAACGGCAGCCTTTAACCGTGGCTGGGTGGATTTAACAGGCGATTAATTCTCAACTTATCGCAACGACCTCTGATTCGCTTAAAGGAAGTGACAGCGCCTGCCGGGCCTCGTCGAGCTACTAATCCCTGCCGGCAGAGTGGGGCATTGTTTAAAGGTTCCATTTACACCGACACCGTCACCCTGAAGGACCCCTTGCTACGGCGGTGGAAACGATGACGACTACGACGACGACGATGATGATGACGATGTTGATATCCTCACCGAACCCGGTGGCAACGCGCTGAAACTTAATTAGAAACTGTTGAACTCTTTTCACAAATTCGAGCGAACGGCTTGCCGGTGTCGGAATCCCGGAGTAACACCGGAAAACGATAAAACTAATCGCTAGAACATGACATGACTATCCCGTTTCCGTCGGCCGTTCCGCCCCGCGTTTATCACCTTGTCTTATTATGCAACGTTCCCGCCACGCACCCATGTAAATGAGTCTTTTCCGCTTTTCCGCGGTCGCCGGAGCCGTGACGACAATGTGCTCGGCTTGTTTGTTACGCAACAGATCACCCAACATCAGCCGTCTAATTCCCTCCGGATGCCGCGAGCTGACAGGTTCAATCTGTCTCCAATCCGGCGCCCTTCTTTAAGCCCTCCACAGGGCCAGGGCTCTCCTGGGAGCGGTCTCATCAGATGCGTATTAGATGTACACATTGTCACGCACGGCATGATTTGGCACGCCAACTCCGCGGTGCTCAATCAAAATTAACATTGACAGATAGTGATAAATTCCTGCGGCACCAGTGGCCGCTTCGAATCAAATTTCAAACTCCAACCCGAAATCCAGTGTCGGTGTGTTTGTCTGTAGCAGATAGGAGATTTATTAGCCTACGATTCGTCTACGATGGGAAACCTGATCACGGAGAGAGCGGTATATTTGGTCCTCTGGGATGTCTTGGAAAGGGCACCTGGAATGTCCGAGAACCCTTTCCGCGGTTTCGGATGGCCACTTCATCCTCCACGAGCCCTAAAGTACTCCAGAATCCGCCCGCAGAAGGATCCTTGAGCGAAGAATTCCCGCGGATATCCGATCCGAAACAGCAAAGGAGTTCGGTGAAGACGGCCACGATAAGGCACATTATAGTCACGGCGTAGCATAAAACGTGACGCCACGGTACGATCACGCATGTTGGCTGGTTCCCTCCGGACGTGGCCGTTAGTTACGGCGCATTCGTGCACTCCCGTGCTCCACTCCCTGGAGCCGTTTTCATCTGGAACGCTCGGAGGATACTATGACAGCCATTGTGCCATGCTGCCGCGGCCAGAATCTCCACCGCAGGCTGTCCCGGGAATCTCTCTTGGGGAGCGTAATTAAGTGGCTGGCAGTGGCGGACGAGGACAAAATCGCGCTCGTCCATCCGGCACGGCCACCATTTCCGCGACGCTTTAAGCGCGGAATGATGACGACAATCACGAATTACAAGCAATTTGTTGTGAGATTTGCTGTGTGGTCCCCGCCCCGATTGTTTCCGGTTCACAGTTTTACACTGCCCGCACTGCCAAGGAACACACTGCCACTGCCACTGCTGGAGGTGCCCCCCGAAGGACTCCGTGGACTCGACATTTATGTTTAATCACCACCACGACCGACTGCATGATTTAAGGACAAAGGCAAGTGGGCACTGTCACGAACGGGATAACGCGAAGGCAAAGGACTATTGTCCCGCATTCGGAGTGATTACGGAAAATGGCAGCCACTTTCACCGGAAGCCGTCCGTTGCGACCTAAAAACCTGCTCCATTACACCACGTCACGTCACCTAGTTTTCTTTTTGTTGCTCTGCATTCAAACGACTGCATCGCTTCAGCTTGCAATCCATCATGAATCCAGTGTACTCCGTGGAAGCACTCCAGATCGATCGAACTGAGCGGCAATTAATTTGAAGGCACATCGCGTTCGCCAAGTAGGGCGCGGGCCACTTCACCGCAACATCAATCAGCGAGCCCAACGCACCGCAGAGAGTCGGTCTCGGGCACGCAACCGAAACCCAACATTAGCTACATTGAAAGGGAAAACATTGTCAAAGGGAGCGCCCGGAAGATGGCCACGCAAGTGGCGGCCAGTCCTTTGGACGAAACACCGATTCCGCCAAAGAACACACGGCTCAATGCGAATTAAATTCACCTCATTGTGGGTAAATGTTTGCGTCGGTCTTGTCGGACCGTTGTAAGGATTGCTGTAAGGATGGCCGTCTCTTGGACGGGAAGACTCCGTTCGCAGCTCCAAGAACCAGGCGAACGTGTTGACCGAAGGCAGGCGATGAATATTTGAGCCAGAGCTTGATCTTCCAGCTCAATGCACCACTGGCCAATGCCAACTACTGCCAAGTCCCCAGGCACCGTAATTGATCTTTGAGATCGGCCTTTGACAAATGACGGTGCATAGGAAAATCATTGGCCCACCGTCGTTTGGTCGTCGAACTGGTGAGAGATTATTTCAAACAGGAATCTGGACTCCGGGATTATTACGATGGATCATCAAACGGTTGTAATGATCTTTTCTTGGCGTCGCCTGAAAGTCTTTGGTGCGGTGTCTAGAAGAAGCCACAGCAAGGTCACGCTTCAGTGTGTGGTAAATGAGAAATGAAACTCCAATGGTGTTGGTGTACCTCGGACGTTCCCTATCCGTAAGCTCCTTAAGGTTCCCCGACCGGTCCATCCCCTTGAAGCTGCCCCGAAAGAAGACGGACCGAAAAGTAATTGGATTATTCGGGCCAAAGATTAATCGGAATAATTATCAAACAAATAGACGTGCGGTGCCGCCACCGACCAGGACTCTCCAGGATGTGTTGTTCGGGTGGTGTGGTCAGCAGCAAATGTCACAGCAGGCAGGCAGGCAGGCAGTAACAGGAGGTTCAAAGGCAAGGAAACCCCCGTTGGAAACGCTGCAACGGTTTCCGGGAAAGCGTGTTTGATTTATGGCCTTTCGCACACAGGACGCACGGGGCCTCCTTAGCCTGGCGGGAGCCGGAAGTGCCAACTCATCACCACCGAGCGACCGCCCCCTCGACCCAGGACCGCAAAAACCAACCTGCCCCGGTTCTCTCTCTGTCTCTCTCGCTCTCTCGCGCTTGGAAGCAGATGATGCCATATTTTCTTAAAAACAAAGTACTAAATCATCCTGTTATCTGGAAAAACGTAACGAGACGGCACAGTGTCTTAGCACCGGTACTGCACCGACGTTCGTCCAACCTTTAACCGGATTTATGTGGAGAAATGGTGCTCGAAGATGCGATCAATAGCTGGGAGGGCACAAGAATTATTCGTTGCCTAATTCCTGCGAAACTCCTCGCACATACAGGTACAGGGCGTCTCAACAGAACTCCAAACTCACTTTAAGCCGACGACATTTTAGTTGGCCACTACCACAAAGCCCCAGCGCGGGGCAAATCGCTGTGCAAACAATGGACAACAATACTCACCCGAAAGTAACTAGCTGCCTACCCAGCGTGACGTGGTGCCGGGAAAAAGAGCAACCAGTCGGGCGGTCGTCCCGGTTACCCTGGAGCAGGAATTAAAAATCAAAGAACACGAGCCGGTCGCCGTGGCCTCGTGGCAAGCGCCAATATCCTCCGGGCGGGAAAAATCTGCTTCATGCTGGAGATTCCATTCCCCGGGAATCCGCTTTCACCAGCTCCCGAAGGACTCCCGGGTCGGAGGCCCTGTCTTACTTGTCGGTCGTTCGGTGGCCGATCGCCCCCCCTCCCCTTCATTGTTCGTATTTGAATTGCTCATCTGTCGGTGGCGGGCTGATCGGGAACCGGAGTAGCCGGCACCGGCGTGTCGGGGACCGGAAGAGATTTGCTGAAGAATCAGATTTCTTTCAACGGCACCAGCAGCAGAGCACCGAAAACCCAACAAGACGTGTCACACGAAGAAGGAGCGAACCGGCGAAAGAAAATGGGGCGACATTTCCCGGGAGCGATGAAACCGTAGCCGGCGAAGAGTGCACTGCAATCGAAAGGCAAACAAAGCTCTCCGGCAGCTCCCGCCGGGATGCTGGCCAACTCCAGCCACACAGCTACCGTCTGTTCCGGATGCGATTGATGTTCAGTTGGCTCTTCTGGGATGTGCTACTACTGCTGCTGGCCACCCCGGGGCCCAAAGACAACTGAACGAAGTGAGCATTTTTCACAATAAATCTATCCTCTCCGGCCAACGCCCGCCATGCGTCCCCTCCGCCCGGGGCCACACGATGGAAAGGCTTCCAGAGTGGAAGAAATTAAATAAAAAGTAATTTTCAATAAATATAATTTGATATCATCGCTCTCCGTGCACCGGAAGCTCGACCGGGGCTCCCGGGAAACTCGATACCAATAGAACCCTGGCGTCCCATTCGCCGCAACTGGTTGTACGTGTGCTGGCGCGTGTATGTATGTGTGGGTTGATAAAAGAAAAAGGTTTCGATTTCCCTCCCGGAGGGTGAAAATTGCTTCCTCATGGCTCTGGCTCAATGGGGAATAGGGAAATCGAACGAATCCCGGAAAATCCTTAGGCGACCCGGGGCGGCCCCCGAACAGGAAGAAAGGTTCCTGCTGACCAGTGATGGTCGCCCAGTTGGCACCAACACGCGGCAAGTGTGCGTACCCGGAGCCGAAGAACTGCATGCGGTTCTACTTCGATCCGTTTCCAGCTGCGCTGCCGCTGCCGATGGGTCCGATAATCCTGACCGGGCGAGTTGCAAAGTAATAGGGTGTGCGGAACATAAATTAATTTTTGAAAGTGTTAATTAAAACCTTATTTTCGTCCAGGACTTTGGGTGCTTTGGGCAAACACTGGGCACGGCGCTGGGCATAACACCTTCGGGGCCTTTTGTGGGCTCCCAGATCCCGAAATGGCATCCAGAACCGATTCGCATCTCGTAGCAAACAAACGATCTTTGGGAAAGCTACCGATTTTGCTGTTTGAAGGGGAATTTATTGATCGAATCCAGTGTTTCTTCGTTCGTCTGCACTTGCTGAAGTCGAAGACAAGATATTTTCCTTTCTGTTACGCTGTTCAAATTAGCGAAAAGTAATTTTCCGTACGTTTTACAATGTGATTAAATAGTACGTTACCGGCTGCTTGCAGTAAAGCCGAATTGTGCGACTCCAATAGTGTCTGTCTACAAATACTGTTTGATCGAACAAAGATTCTCCAACAAACTATTGGCAGAGAAGTTGCCTAAATTTAAGTTGTCTATTTAAACCATACGAACGCGTTTTCTTTCACTTCAAACTCTCAAAAGAACTCGCTGCAACGGTGTTAAGGAAGAATTAGTTCTTTCCGTAATGGAGCTTGGAAACTTCAATCCCACCACGGCCAAGACGTGGCCACGGTGGCCGATCAGCAAACCTAGCCTTCCTCACCAGACAGAGCCTGATTCTTAAACTAATCCTTTGTCCTTTTTCTTTTGGTTAGTATTTGTAGTGAACGAAAACGCGAAAACAAAGCCATCGTCGTCAGTTTGTGGAAGCGAAGAATTTATTGGAAATCTTTTTTTTTTGTTCTTTTGGCCCTGGCCAATTCTCGCAGCTTTTTCGACGAAATTACTTCCATTCCGGACGAGACACACAAGTGGGCATCGGTTGCGCGTCTGGCAGGTTGATGGAAAAGTTTTAAGCCACACGAACGAAGAATGTCCGAAACTGTTGTAAATAAATTATTATCCAATGAACGGTAAAATCTCCTCGCTCGCTCTTGCTGCCAGGGCCACAGTCCGCCCGAGTCCGGGCACCGGCCACCAGAAGTAGCCCTTCGGATGGTTCACCTCTTTTCGAGGATGCTGTTCTTACGCTCTACATTTCCCGAAGAAGCAAGCAAACTTCTTTGGTATTGGTCGATGGTGGAAGGCCGGACTCGACAAATGCATCCTATCAGCCCACCATCCAATCTCACTTTACTCGCTTCCCTCATTGCCACCTATCAAACTCTTGTCCCCGGGCACCCCCAAAGAGAGAGAGAGTTACGTCTACGCCGTCCCCCGGCTGTGCTGGTCGACTAACATGAGTCAAATAATTTAGCTCAATAAATAAATAAACGTGTCTTATGTGCTAGCAGAAGTGGTGAAGCTTTCCGACGGCCGCCAGCCCGTTACGGGCGACCGAACGGTCCGTTTGCGAAGAAAAATGGCGGCACCTGAGGGTTTTGCGGTACGCCAAAGTTTGTTCCCGCTCCCTGCGGCCCCATCGGTACGCCGAAAATAGGCGTCTGCATCGGAAACGGTTGCACCGGGAACTGGCCTCCACCGAACGGTCCGGGGAATCCGGGGAATGCTGGACGCGGGAACCCAGCACCTCCTGGTGGCTGCTGTGAAGGGAAGCCTATCGTGGGCCGACCACCGACACCGGGGAAAACTGGACCTCCTGGCGGCGACGGGAACGGATCCTGCTGTACGACGACCGCCGGTGGATCGTTCGGATTGAACACGATCGCGTTCGGGTTCGCCGTGACGGTTTTGTCCATGGCCAACCGGAAGTTGATGGCGATATCGTTCGATAGGTCGTGCACGCCGGGCGACGGGTTCGATTGCTGCTGGTTCGCGTTGATCCGATTGTCGAACCGGTTCGATACGATGATCCGTTTGCGATCGTCCGGCATCCACGGTTGGGGCCACTCGTCGGACAGGGGCCGCTGCGCCGGGCCATCGTCCGTTTCTTCCTCCGAGCTCGATTCGAGCAGCTCACTATTGTCACGGTTCCGCTGGGCGGCCATTTCCGGAGACGCACTGAGATTCTCTAGTGGCCGCGAGGCCGCCTCGAACGACTCCAGTCCCGACCACTGTGCGGAGGACTGGTTCAAATATGTTACATTAATCAACGCAAGGCTACAGGTTAGCGGGCTACGGATTAAACAACGAGCAGGCGCAACCTTGCGGAAACTCAATTAGTCTGTTAACTGTCGCTTTCGCTTTCTGTACAATTTTGGTATCGAAGAACTCATAGTCTCAACATTTTATACAGCACCCGTACCGGGCGGTTCCTTAATTCCGGGCTGTTAAAGCTCTTGTCGAAAAGTAAAGAATAATTTCATACGTTGTAGGATATGATTATGTACAGTGCCATGCGTTATGTTGTTAGATGAAAGTCCAATCATATGCAAGCAATAGTCAGGCATTATTCGTTTGCACTATCGCTCGGAATGGCATCGCAATGAGAACAAGCGTTTGAGTTCTTATCGTCTTTATTTACATCATTCACTTCAGTTCGCTTAAATGGTTAGACTTAAGGTAAAAATCGGAAGAGCAAACCCTGCAGGCGGTGACCGGTTGACGGCCACCCATAAACCGCCTCTCGCCCCATCTCGTGTCCCACTCACTCGGTGGCCGGATCTCGATCACATCAATACTGTACAGTTCGGTGTGGAGTGTGAACGGCGGATACAAGGATCCAGCATCCCATCCATCCAGCAGCGCCCATCGGGTCGAGCTACCCATCTCAATATCTACACCACCAAAAACCCCGCACCTCTTCCGATGATTCCACTTCCTAGAAATGCAACTCTCTCGCCTGCGTCTATCGCCATCCGCCACTCGGCCGGTCGGCCGAACCAGTGGTGAGTCTGCCACGCACCTTTTCGCACACTCTAACCCTGCAGTTAATGGGCGGGAGTAAATAGTTCAAACTGTAGAGGAATGTATGCAACATTCGCATTGCACTCGCCGTTGCCGTATATACATGCTATGTTGGGAAGGTACGAAACCGAGCCGTAGTAAGAGTAGGATGGATGAAAACGTAAAGGACAGCGTTTGAGGGGCTAGAGAGTAGGTCATTTCAATTCCATTCCAATCGCAACACAAGGTATGCGGTCCACATTCGTAATTTTAACGGCCCTGGGCAGGCATCTTCATCGAACGCCGCTCCTGACCCTCGGAGCCGGTGGCCGCCGACTGGTGTTATTGTGTAGGTAATTTGAAGGAAGAGATAGATCAAGGTCCAAGACAAGAGTAGAATGTGTTAGACAAGCCATGGCGAGCATTCGGAAAATTAGGCAGCAGAGGCTGTGGTGGTAGTAGCTTCCTCAGCATCAGCATCAGCGGTTTCAGTGGCGCTCTCCGTATTTACCTCCGGCTTCCCGTCAGCCGGTGCCTCCGACTCCTTCGGCTTCGGGCCATCGATGTCACCGGCCGAGTCGATCGTGTTCAGGTTGTCGTCGGCCGTCGTTTTCTCCTCATCGCTCGACTCCAACTCCGTGTCACGCTTCGGAGCCTCGGTGGCCGGAACGGCCGGTTTCCTCTCCACATCGTCGTCCGCCCCGTTCCGGTTGCCCGTTTCCACCTCGGTTGGCGTTTCCTTGGGCTTTTCGGTCGGCTCGCTAGCGCTATCGTCACCCGCCGGCTTCACGTCGATCACGCGCACCTTGAAGATCGAAGTACCGAACTCGGTCTTTTTCGTGTAGTACGTATCATTGATCACAACCTTGTGTCCGTCGATCACCTAAAACGAAAGGCAATCAAAGTTACCACGCCCCGCAGATTGGAGAACAGTGAACCTACCTTCACGGTGGAAGTCGAGTTGGTGTTGCCATCTTCCGCCGAATCATCGGGAATCCCATCGGCCGGCCAAATACCCGGACCCGAAGGAACGAAGTCGCCCGCCGAAGGAATGCCGCTGAAGAACGGATTCCACGAGCCGGCAAAGCGGTCCCGCATACGCTTCAGGATATCTGCACGTCGGAATGGTTGGTGCCCATTAGATTGCTTACTCCGATTAACTGCTTGCGAATGGCGCAACTACTCACCGTCCAGGTATCCGGACAGATGCCACGAAAACGGATTGTACGACGGGAAGTAGACGGGCCGGACGGGGACCGGAGCAAAGTCGGCCGTATCGATCACTCCGTCGAAGCCCTCGAACGACGACGGGTAGCGGTTGTAGTAGGTCGGACGCTGCGCCGACAGGGGCACCACCACGTACTCCGCATCATCCGACGCGTCGGATTCCTTCTCCTTCGCTCCGTAGCTCGCTGAAATGATAGACACGCGACGTAGAAATAAATCATCAATCCGTAAAAACGGCTAATCAATTATCGATCATCATCATCAGCCGCAGCAGCAACGGCAGCGCTGCTTAATGCGTATTCCAAAAGTGCTTCATCACAGCGCGGAGTTCTCGATCAAGGTGAAATCGATTTGACGCAGCAAAATAAGCTTCATCTCCAGCGCACGAGATGGGTGTGGCCACCACAGCTAAGACGTCGTGGGGCTTTCTTGGACCCCCCCCGGGCTCACCGGGGCGTGCACGTGAATTGCAACCCTCTTCGCAGCCCCTAATCGACTCTAATTGCCGGGGTCTTCAAGCCGAATGAAGACATGTTCGAACTCTTCGAACCCGCGCCCGTCAGACAAATAATGGAAAACGCCCATTACACGCCACAAGGACATGCAAATCGGGCCACCGTTTCCACGGCCCTCCAGGGCTCTGGTGCGTTCGAATGACTTTTGACGGATGGCGGTGATTGGATTGTTCACAAAAATCATGGTCGGCCCTCGGCCAGGACGAGCCCATGATTTATGCTCCAAGCAACAGATGGTTCAAAAGGGAACCATTTTCATAATCGAGAGCAGATTATCATCACCCAAGTATTGATGAGTCACAAAATGAGACAATCGCGTGCGGGGCAGCTCCTTTGCGTGACACGCAACATTTGGTCCATCTTCCAAAATTGACGCAATTAGTGCAACGAGACCCCCATCGTCGAGCTGGGGGGGCGTGGATGGTCGATGTAAAAGCTCAAGAGACCCGCGCCATTGTTTGCCGCTAAAAATATGCAAAGCTGCATGTGCGCCACCAACACCTCACGCCGATATACAAGCGCCAACAAGAGCAAACTCAGCCAGTCGGTTTTTCGTTTTTAAATATGCACAAGTACTTCACCTACATTCGTCGCTTTCCTCCGGGCCCTGGCAACGGATAAGCAAACGGATGCGCAGCTCATCGAAAACCCGGCTCCGGAGTACGAGCAGCCCGCCACCTAAACTAGTCAAACACGGTGCGCTACATTGTACAACGTTCAGCAGTCACCTGTTTACATATCTATTCCCCTCACAATTGCCCTTTGTAAGTGTCGCGAGAGTTTTCTGCATAAACAATCGGTACACAAGGTACCCACCGGAGCAATCAAGATGATCCAATTTCTAGAACCAATCGAACCGCGTTGGGCCCGCGCGCGCGATCACGATTCGTACCGTTTCGCGTTCATGTTGACACAGTGGGTTAACAACAGCATTCTACTTCGTATCGGCTCTACGTGACTCTACCTGGGGCCCTGGGTGGTTGGTGGGTGGCTCCACGGCTTGACCTACTCTCGCCGATCGTGCCGACGACCCCTTCATTCTGACCGGTCTTTAAACGCCAGACGCCCGGCTACGCAAGCCAACCGATTGCGCTGACGCGAGCCAACGACCCCGGCTTGAAGGAGCCAGCTACTTGCACATCTCCCAATTCGTCTTCAAAAACCATGACCGAGACTTGGCTCAATTTTTTTTTTGGCACGTCTTGAAACGTCATCGGGTTTGCGCAAAAATGGCATTTGAAAATAAAAATTATCCATAATTGCATTAAATCGACCGCACCGCGCGATGAGCTGCTTTTACGCCGTAATGGTGGTTGCGTTGCGTACGCAACCCGCTGCTACTTCCACGTGGAACAATCGTGCGCTGTTTCGGGGTGCGGAAAATTATGTCGATTCACAGAAGAAAGAAATTGCACATAACCATCATCCGGGAGTACTGGTTGAAGGTGAACACCTTTAAAGCTTGAAGAAACCCTGCGTCGCTCCCGATGAGTGGTGGATTTGGTAAGAACTGGTTTTGAAAATGGCACGTGCAGCTGTGCAGTCGGTCGTAAGGCACTCTGTGTCTACCGTGGAATGCAGCATAGTCGAAGTCGGACATATCGGTCGCCCCCACAATTTCCAAGTTCTCAATTGTATTCAAAAACGCGGAAAATCCGAAAATCGTAGGAGGTATTGGCCACATACGGGTTAGCTCATTCTACAGGCTTTCGGTAAAAACCAAATATTGACCTCGAATACATCAAAAAGTCAACTCATCTAATTTACTTCCCCCTGTGGCATTCAGGGCGCATTTCGGAAGTCGATTCGGAAAGTAAAATGGGCCGCGCTTCTCATTTTCCATTCCGGCACTCTCCATTTCACCTTCACCCGATGGGAAAGTATTTTAATTGGCGCCCCTCATTGACGCCAATTTCGAGTTGCGTTCTCAAGTGCATTCTTCAAAGGCCGATCTTGTTACCGCATCCGGGTTACTTTCGCGGCCGGGCGGTGCGCTAAGGTCGGGAGCGAAAAGCTCTTGAAATGCTTTTAACATTTTTGTTGTTCGGCGTTGTTTGCTGTTGCTGCCACGTAATTCTCGTTACTTAATTATTGGCCGTCCGAGGCGCGTTCCGGATATTTGCGAACCGGAACAAACAGCTGTGGTTGACGAAAGAGAGCATCCCGATCGACGTAGCATTTAGTAGCGAAGGGAGTAATATTAAATGAGCAAATCGCAGAATCAATCAAACGGCCCCACGAGACATTGCGGAGAGTTGCCCACAGCGCAGAGGTTAATAGAACTGCGGGGTTGAGTGATAAACGACAAACGAACCCCAAATCAGTACCCACTGGGAGCAGGAACGGTTTGCATCCCCCTTTTCTATCCGTGAAACGGTCAACGATGATCAGGCGGCTAGTGGCGTGTGAAGAATGATCATCACGGTCACAAGTTCGAAACCCTCGACCGACGCGCTGCAAATGAACCGAAATTGTTAATAAAATCATGGCGCAGCTTCAATCCCAGAGGCGCACTTCCCGCCAAGTAGTCAACAGTCTGTTGCGTGTTTGCGCTGCAGTTGATCGTATCCATTGCCGGGTGCGATCATCCTCACGCGAGCGCGCGCGTCATTTACTTCCATTCACCACATTTTCCACCGTGCAATAGCTCTATTTTTAATGGCCCACTCATATTCGCCGCTCATTTTCTTCATAATTCATTTAAACGCAGCGTCGGGCCAGGTGGAAAATGATCATTTGCCGAACGCTGGCGCCGAAAACGGTGGCCAAAGTATCGTGATCGTTACGTGTGGAGTGAATCACGTTGTTTCGCGTAGCCCTCGTGAGCACCGGTCGAAACCGTGTGCGGACATCGGCCAAGGTCAATGGCAAGATCAAATCGGATTGCGACTTAACGATCGCGAACACCGGAGAACCGAAGCACCATATGCTGCTGCGAGAGCCGGAAAGAGCATCAGGCTGATTATGAAGACGGAAATAGAAAAACAACATCCGAGGAACGCACACGAAGTGAGCTTCTTAAAACCGACCGAGCGCTATAACTATCGCACTCCAGCATCTTGGGCCGCGGCATCTTCTTAATTACAATCAATCCCCATCGCCGTCTTATGCAATCTCCGCCCGTCACACGGGAAACGGAAGATAGGGCGCGAGCACTCAAATGGCGTGACAGTTAAAAACGATGCAACAGTCACGAAAAAAGTTAGATCATCCCTTCTGGGCCACCAGGACCAGGGCCAGGATGGAGATGAAATTGGCTCGAGCATCCCACTGTCCGCCCGGCTTAAAGTAGCAAGAATTTTGCGGAATTCCCAACCGCCCAAAAAAACCCGCTTCTGGCCAAACGAGTTTCAATCGTTCGCGGTCGTCTCGCGTTCTACGCGGCGAACCCGGCGAAGTAACCATGTTGGGGGGAGCCAATGACCCACCGAGCAGGGTCACCCAGCAAAAGGGTCTACACTAATTCATGGTTTTCCATTGTCGGTGACCATCGGCGCTGTCCCTTCGGCGCAACCCAGATTCGCACTACGTCGAACCGGCTCTCGCCCGGTAACCTTCTCCACGCGGCGCTGGAAAATCGATTTTTGCGGCCATCGATCGACCGTTTATGCGTCGTCGAAAGTGTGACACCCTTGACCGAAGGGCCCGCGCTATGCTACAGTTCTCAACCCACCACCAGATTGATGTTCGGGCCGCCGTCCCACTCGTCCCAAAGACGTACCTGATGGATATGCAAAGGTGGCGGTCACGGCCAAGGCAACCACCAGCAGCAGGGCCGTCGCAATTCGTCGCATTTTCTTTGCGGTCCGCTGCTTCCTATACCGGCCAACGGGGTTGCTGTTTCGTCGCCTGTCAACGCGTTTTTCCAGAAGGTTCCCGGCGACTAGGGGTTGCGTCAAACACACGTCACTCACAGACACTAAACGGCACAGGCACTCCGGTGGAAAGGTTTCCGGGCACTGCGGGAAAAAAAGCGTTGACACAAAATCAATGGTAACTAGGATTAAATGCAAAGGGTGCACGGCCAGCTGCTCTGTTTTCACTGATTGGTCTGCGTCGTCGACAGGCAAAACAATTGCGTACGCCACCCGAGAGAAACCCGTGAACCCGGAGCACGCTGAGAACGATGAGCTCCGGAGCGCGTACCTTTCGTGTTTCGTGAGATTGGGGATGGTTCACTACGGTACGGATTCAGCGCGCGCCCTTTTTCGCGAGCCGCACTCTCGGAACACGTTTTCTCAACTAACCGGTGGTCGCTGCTCGCGCTGGCGCTATATATGCGGGCGACTCACGGTGACTCACGGCTGCCGGTTTGTCATGTGGCCGTTTCACTCGCCCCCGTCTGGCTTCGCCCTGTCCGTCGTCCGTTCCGTCCCGTTCGCGCCACCGACCGCGGCGGACGCAGGCGGACCAGCGAGCAACAGCCCCAAACGCGGACGCATCACCGTCCCACCATCCGTCTGTTGTGACGGTTTCGGCCCCCGGACCCGAGCGGTGAAAGAGATAATAATGTTAGTGCCATCGTGCTTGATGTTGGGCCCCACTTGTTGCTGGTTTAGGAATATTTTTTAGGGTCGTCTTCTAGAGCTTATTTATCGTACGGAGATGTTGAGGCACGCCTTGAGCTGATGATTGGACACGGAAGCTATAGTCGCTACCCTTACCGATACCCTGCGAAACAATATTTTAATAGCAATATAATCATCATCGGACGAGGAAGCTCCGAGGGTGCAGAACGATCAATGCCCGAGGGGATATTTTCAGATGGACACTTTTATTGAGCATCTGACATTTCCTGAATCGACTCCGATCAAGTGTCGCGAAAGGAGAGGATACACTCGTGCAATAAAGAATTACTCACCTTCACCGTCCCCAGAAGTGATGGCTCCGTGTAAGGGGCGGACAGCCAACAAATGGCATCGCTTTTTTTCTCTCGAAAGTAGACCCTGCATCATTCTAGATCGGTTCCTGATTCTGGCACAATGTCCGCGAGCATGGCGGCACCGACAGCGCTTCCAATTTCGCGTACCAATTCCAAACGCGTGTTGACGAGCAAGGACAGCAACAAAAAGTGCAATCGTATATCGATTAGCGTCTCACTCCTAAACTGGAAACGTAAACAAACGCCGATCGGTCACCGATAAAGACGGCGGTGTCTGGTGCTAAACGGAAATGCCGGCAACGTCGAAACGGAACTTTCTAAGCAGCTAAGCCGGGCGAGGGATGCGTCCCGGTATGGCTCGGCTCGGAGTAACTCCATAACTGCCTGCCTGCTGTGGCCCGATCAACCTGTCACACATTCCAACCGATCATGGATACATCCGAACCGCATCGAATTCTAACCTCGACAACCTGGACAGCAAAACATTGTGTGGGCCAAACAGTACATCGTCGTGGCAGCGAATGGGAGCGCACCCTGGATTCCATTACGATTTCGAATGCATTTTTCACGCCATCACGCGCCTCGAGGTCCACCGATCGGTGTGGGGACGGCCAGCGGGGACCGTCAATCGATCGGTGGTGTAGGGGCATATCTGATCACGTCACGGTAGATGGGGTGCTGCAAATCGGGCTGCATCTGCCGGTCGTTTCTCGCATCCCTGCCCAAGGTCTTGCCGTTATTATCTTCGGTTCGGTTAGGTCCACCAAGGTCGCCGTCGGTGGGTGCTGTTTTTTTCCCCACTCGTTCTAGAACTTGGCCTTACCTTGTGCCAATGTAACCAGCCAGAGCAGTGCCATTCAGTCCAACATAGTGTAGTCGGTTGTCATTTCCAGTGGAACGAAGTCAGGTGGAAATGGTTACCGCACCCTAATTGCAACCGGGAAAGGACGGCGGGGAGGCCCCTCATGAATGCGCCATTTTGTTCCGGCATCAGTTTTTGTTGTTGCTCGGGATTGTTTCTTTTGTTTTACACCTTCATAATTTGCCTCTGGGATTGCTGCATCAAAGCAGTCATCTTCTTGAAGCACTTGACTGATGTTCGTTCAGATGTGGAAATAGTTTCCACGTCTCTCGGGCTGTTGTTAGATCGGGCGATGTTGTTAGAAGGGAGTTCAAACGCGAGGATCAAAGAACAACCAACCGAGAAAATCAAAGTAGAAAAGATCCACAGCTTTGGACCTGGGAGAGAGGTTCAAAATTTGGGACCCACGGTTCCACCCCGTAGTTCGCTTTCTGGACAGCCATTTATCGTGTTCCTTCGTTCTGCATCATTAGCATAGCCATTATCGTTTAGGGTCGCGTTTAAGTGAGGACCGCATCGTGACATTTTCCGAATGCCTGTAGCAGATGCTTGTTGTAAGTTTGTCACCGATAGAAAATGTCTACTTCATGTCCATGGAAGATTTCTTTGTGTGCATTCAGTAGTGATAAACAGTAAAAGAGAAGCTACTCAGGAGCCCAGCCAACGATGACACAAGTGTTCCCCGGTGTAGCTTAGTCAGAGACGCATCTGCATCACGCAGGGGCTGGAATTACAAATTTAAACAATAGTTTCGTTGTGATGTATGACGATCGAGGTGAAATAAACAGTTCCGGTACCTCACGTGATAGCTTACCACGTCACTCACCGCGCTCACAGTAAGGAATAGGTGAAAGATGAGTCTTATGAGCTTATTAAGGTTTTATTATGCGTTATCAGAGGCAAATTGAAACCAGTTCTTCGACCGCCTTGGGCTACGAACTTGGGCCGCGTTTTTAACGTACCCAACGAGCCGTTGTCTAGTGATGCTCTCTCACAATCGGTCAAGGTGGATATGATTTTTTCTATCAACCACTTATTTCATTACATTCTGATTTTGTACTACTCAATCTCTTTCACATAACATTAAGTACTGCGCATAAAGCTGGCGATGATTTTCGAGATCTCTCGCCGGCGATAACGATCGATCGCGCCTGGCTCCTCCAATTGATTTAATTTAAAGCCAATGGTGGTGAAGCGGAGCTGCGCACACGTGAGAAGGATGGCCCTTCGAAGGCACCTGATTCGTGCCGATGATTTATTCGTCCCGAGGGAACGGCAGATGGCCGGATCTTTACCCTCGTTCGCACCGCACCTGCACCAAGCCGGCGGTAATTGAGGAGATGCTCACGTTTTCCTGCCTATCTGGAACAGTAATTGGTCGGGGAATGACAGATCAATTCGCATGCAAAACGGAACCACTTCCCCCTCTAGGCTCTTGCAATGCGCAGTTAGCTCCGATGCAGTCACTGACCGTGCCTTAATCTTCCCGCAACCTTCAAACGCTCAGCGCCTCGGTCCGGCCGCGTGCACGATCAACCATTACTCATCGGAACCGGATTTCAGCGCGCGAATGATTCGAAAGATTTGTGCAGAGATTGGCCGTGTCTTTTCTTTCGTGCCATCTGCTATTCTAATGTTGCAGCATAAGGCCACGCTGGAAACGCTCCACATTGCGTTAAGAATCGATAGCTAGCTGGCTGGATAGTTGTGCTGTCAACGGCCCATAGAAACCGTTGGCAAACCATCTTGGAAGCGAGAGTTCCATAATTAACCCACCGTTGCACGGTGGGATCCCCTTTTGCCCTTTCGGCCGCCGGTTGGCCAATGATGAAGCACACCTCAGACAGACCGCAATAGCCATCGACGAGAGGTCAAGCTGAGCCGGCATGGGCCTCTGCCACGGCCCGGCTATGCTGCAATTGCTGGGTGTAGACATTTTTTTGCACCATCCACGCTAACGCTCAAGAGGCATCATAAGCATTCGGGCGCTTGAACGCTGGAGGCAATCCCATCCAATCGCCACCGTTTGGCTAATGTTCGTTATCGAATTGGGGCATTTGGGTCAAAATATTTTGGAACCGATGGACTAATCTAGCTGGAGGCAGCAGGAGTGTACAATTGTGAAACCCGGCGCTCTTGATGGCCGCGACGGTATAAGTATAACGTTTATTTCGATTTTAATGTCACCCTATACCAGTCTGTTAGCTTAATTAGCCGTCCATAGGACACGGTCGGGGATATGATTATTCAATAGAATATTACGACACGCAACGTGGTGCTAGTAACAGGTGTGGTTGTGGTATTTTTTACACAGTAGATTGATCTACTTCGTTCGTACTCACTCGCCCGGTGCACGGGCGTGATGTAACGATGCACCGAGACAACAGCAATTAACTCCATTTGGACGATTCCTATCGGCCCATTAACAACCATCTCGCTGGCCGGAACACTCTTCGATGGGATTCTTATTCGAGTAAAGCTAGCCGCTCAACGATTCATCCGAAGTCTCAACCTTAGGCTGAAGTACAAGACAATGTGCAGGAGGACAATCCAGACGGACAGCCCAGCCACATCGGTCCAGTATCGGTCCGGTTCCATGTGCAGTGCTTCCAGTATTTTGCTCGTCTTTCGGTAGTAGCAGAAGATCTCTTCACAGCCCAGCTCCGTTCGGTTGTGGCCGTACGTTGCTTGCACGAGCCCCTCGAACCCGTAGCGAAAGTAGCTGATCAGCGTGAGTGGTTTGAAGCAATCCATCAGCTCGTTGTAGCGAATGAAGAACCCAGAGAACAGTAGCGCCGGTATGATCGAGGCGGGCACTATGAACGGGCTCACTTCGATCGAGAACAGACAGCCCGCGATCAGGCCGTACACCTGTGACAACCAGCCGAACAGCACGCAGATGCCCCAGAACATCACGATGCGATCGGTTTCGTTGAGCTGCCCGCTCAGATAGTACATGATAAGCTGGAACGCCGTCACACCCGTTATCATCCACGGGAAGTCGGCCACCAGCTTCGAGAAGAAGTACGCCGAAACGGAATAGTAGTTGCTCTTGTGCTCCCGCACGAACACGGCCATCTCCAGCGGAACTGTGGAATGATGCATGGTTTAGTAACCGCAGATAACTTCTTCCGGCATTACTCACACGTCAGGATCACGGTCATTGCATTGGCAAAGATGATAAACATCAGGAAGGCAATCAGCAGCGAAATGTTCGACAGCACCTTCGACGCGTCGTCGCCAATGTTCAGAAAAACGAACCCAATCGTGAGCCCGAACAGTATGTGGCCGAAAAATCGAAGTCCCATCAGCGCCGGATTGCGTATCGTACCGAGCGAAGTGCGTCGCGTCAGGATACTGAACTGCTTCCACCACCCGATCGGATACTGCGGGCCACGTCCATCGGCCAGAAACTCCGTGGAGCCGAATTCCTGTATTCCTGTACGAATGAAAATTAAACGATCATGCTCAGCTTGGTTCTCTGTCTCTAGCCCCTTACCGATGCTCATCGTTGCGTTAACGGATTTTTCCGATTTTGTCATCAGCTTTTCGAAATCCGTATTGCACTGGTTAGACTTGGACGCAATTTTTAGCACTGAAAAGTGAATCATTTCGAATCACTACAAATCGCTCTGGGGGCACCCGGTTTCCACTTACCAAAGTCCGCCCGGTTGTAGTACGGAGGACACGGGAAACCGGCCTCCGTAAACGTCGGTATCAGATCGTCCAACGATCCCTGGTACATACAGCGGCCATCGACAACGACGTAGATATCGTCAAACAGCTCGAGTAGCTCCGAGCTCGGTTGATGGATGACACTGACCACGCACCGTCCCTGGCGGGCCAGGTCTTTCATGTACGAGATCACCTGCAAGGACGCCACGCTGTCTAGTCCGCTCGTCGGTTCGTCGAAGAACATGATCTGTGGATTGGAGACGAGCTCTAGGCCGATCGACAGCCGCTTCTTCTCGCCCCCGGAAAGCAGCTGCGCCTGCGTTAGGGCACATTTCTCCAGCCCCAGCACCGCAATCACATCGTTCACGATCTTGCCCTTCTGTTGCTGCGTGATGGTCTTCGATAGCTTCAAATCCGCCGCATAATGTAAGCTCTCGCGCAGTGTTATGTTGGGCAGCAAGGCCACATCCTGGGCCGTGTAGGCCACCAGCTGCCGGTAACGCTGCCGATCGATAACTTCGTTGTTAATCACTATGTTACCACTCACGCCCTGTGTTCTATTTTGGGGGTAGAAAAGAAACCAACTCAAAATCAGCGTTCCATAAAACGGCCACCCGAGTGCACCACTTACTTGAACCCACTAAGCACATTCAGCAGCGTCGATTTGCCGGCACCCGACGGTCCAAGAATGGCCGTAAGCCGCCCGGCTCTGAATATACCGGAGATGTTCTTCAGCAACTGTTTCTCCTTCTTTCGCTGCTGGATCAGATAGGAGATGTTTTGGAAGACCAAGTTCGCCCCATTGTGCATCAGGGGAATCGATATCTCGACCGCGTGGTTATCTTCCATTATCTAGGCAAACAGTACAATGCAAACGTACAATTAGTTCGCACGCAATGCGCTGCCACACGTTTGACGAGGAGTGTAATTGGTCCCCGCGTAAATACAAGGTCACGTACAGTTCACGGGCAAATAAGATTAGAATTCGTTCACGAATTCGCACTTCATCGAAAAACAGTTTCACGTTGCTTGAGATTCAGCGGAGTAGACTGGCTGACTAGTTGAAGCGGCACCTGATCTCGTACTGATCGAACCGATCGCACCTTGAGAGCGGCCTAGCTACTGTAAATCTGTGCTCACGGGCACCACACATCGATCTGTTCGCTTTATTGTAAATTTTCCGTAATATTCCTCTTTAATCAATGCATTACTTATAACTACGCCCGTCCGCGGTGAGCTTGACGTCATGCACGGTAAATACTTTACATACTTGCCCGTTATACCGGCTTTCCAGGCGTCTTTCTTGCGATAGTGGGGAACAAGTTACATCCATGTTCCGTGCGTCGTCTCCGATAAAACCGGTCCGCACACTAGGGACCACTATTACACACTAGACACTGGATTACGCGCATGTCTTCTGGCGTTTTCTGTGACTGCAGCTCTGTTCTAGCACGGCGATCGGCTAACCCACTTGGCGCGCTGGTCGCCGATAATTGTGATTCACGCATTTCACGGCTCTAGCTACTGTTGATTCGAACCCTTTAGCGATTGAAGCAGGAAACCAAATCCCAATAACTATGAGAATGGACCACCAGCCGCGAGACTTGATCAGCAATTCCATTCCAGCCACATTCCACAGACGGAACTCAAGCAACGCATTTCACACAAATGCCCTAAACCTGAGCTGCGAGTAGTAGACGGGTTAAAGTCGCGACCGCGACGTGACTCCGTTCTAAACTTTTCCCGTGGTTCGTGCGTCAACTTCAATGCAAATGTTTCCAGTTCATAATAATACGGGATATGTCCGTAGTTACTTACTTATTATATAGCTACACTGTTCCGTTTCAGCAGCACGATGTTCACTTACCTGTCTCAGAAGACACACTGCGGACGAGTACACCCGACACGCGGTTTCCGCGTATGATGCGAATGCATCATTGAAGCGCCACTCCTAGCGGCTATCCATTCTCGGACGTTAAATAGTGCCCGCCGGATAAAAGCGATACGCCACTGGGTCGCCACTTAAAACTGGTCGCCGGAGACGTGAGGCGGAAAAAATTGACCCGCCATTTCTGTGAATCCTGGACGGCTCTGGCCGGTGTTAATAGAAAGCATAAACAAAGTTCTGCGGGAATGAGTGTGCGAAAAAAAAGAACACATAACTTGATGAGCTCCGGATGATAAATGTTTGCATTTATGATCCAACCTGGAATCGGAGCGGAGCAAATAAAACGACCAAACGATACACCGCGCACTTTGGACTGAGTTCTTTTCCTGTATTTTTTTTCCACTTTGAGGTTGGTTTTGCTTAACTCTAGGCTGTACAGTGACGGGAGGGTACGTAGCAGCAGTCTAATGTGCGTTAAAAGTACATTTTGTTCTTTATTTTGTTTTCGTAATAAAACTGAGAATTTTGACCACCCTCAGCCAAGCTGCTAATGGGACGTTAGTTTATTGCGTTGGAGTAAGGTCGCGTCTACCGGTTCCGCCGTAGGCACACTCGAAGCCGTGCGTAGAGTAAAACATGTACAGCAACTATCCAGACAGCCAGTCCGGTCACATCATACCAGTAGCGGTCGTTTTCGAACTGTAGCATTTCTATCACCCCACCAGGTTGACGGTGGATGCAAGTGGCCGTTTCGCTGCACCTGAGCTCAGTGCGGTTCATACCGTAAGACGCCTGCACAAGGCCTTCGAAGCCGTACCGGAAGTAGCTCGCGTACATCAGTGGCCTATAGACGGTCAACAGTTCGCCGTAACGCACGAAGTACCCCGAAAACAGTGCAGCTGGGACGATGGACACGGGCACCAGGTACGAACCGCTGTCACCGACGGCTAGCATACTTCCTGCGAGCATACCGTACGCTTGCGAAAGCCACGCGAACAGTGCGCAGATACCCCAGAACATTGCTACGCGATCCGTTTCGTTCGGTTGACCCGTGAGATAGTACACGATCAGCTGCAAACACGTGACCCCCACGAGCATTGGTGGAAAGTCGGCGATGATCTTTGCGCAGTAGTACGCCGACACCGAGTAGTAGCAGCTCTGGTGCTCGCGCCTGAATACGGCCAGCTCTAGTGGGACTGCAAAATAACCGCGTAGGCGATCGCGAATGATCGATGATAGGAATGGGTTGTGGGGGTATCAGATTCATCATTAGCATGCTAATTTGGAGAGCTTTGCTTACATGTCCGAACCAACGTCATTGCGTTCGTAAACACGATAAACGCGAGAAGCAGCATGAGGCAGGACACGTTCGCGAGCGCGCTAGCACCATGGTCAGCCACGTCGTAGTAGATGCTCCCGATCGCCAGCCCCGCCAGTAGATGGCTTAGGAAGCGAAAGCTAGTGAGTGTGGCATCACGCACCGTGCCCAGCATAGTGCGGCGCGTCAACACCGCAAACTGCCGCCACCAGGAGATGGGATACTTGATACAAGCAGTTCTCCTGCTCACCGCTAAAACACTGGATCCTTCCTCGCCGTTCCGTGTATCTGAAAACAAACGGTTAAATCATTATTGGGCATTATGTCCGATGGTGTGCAATGGTGAACGCATTACCGTGCTCCAAGTATCCATTGATGGCCGTATCCGCCCGGGCAATCAATTTCTCCACACTATCCGTATCTGCATCACGTTGGGAAGCAATCTTGAGCACTGCAAACGGAACTAATCAGTAATCTTCGGCATCGATTAGATTGCGCCGACTCACCGAAATCGGCCCGATTAAAGTATGGCGGACAGCTGAAGCCCACTTCTTCGAGCGTAGGTATCAGATCGTTTAGGGATCCCTGGTACATGCACCGTCCGTCGACCATAACGTACACATCGTCAAAAAGCTCGAGCACCTCCGAGCTCGGTTGGTGGATAACGCTGGCCACGCACCGACCTTGCCGTGCGAGATCCTTCATGCAGGCGGTCACCTGAAACCCCACCCTACCGTCCAGTCCGTGGGTCGGTGCATTGAAGAACATGATCTTCGGATTCGACACGAGCTCCAGTCCAATGGAAAGCCGTTTCCTCTCGCCCCTGGACAGGACTCGTTTCAGACTGTGCGAGCAACTGTCCAACCCCAGCAACGCCACGATATCATTCACGATTTTCGTTTTGTGGATGTAGGACACATTCTTCGATAACTTCAAATCGGCCGCATAGTGCAGGGTCTCACGCACCGTGAGATTCGCTAGCAGCGGAACATCCGGTGCGACGCAGGCCACCAGCTGGCGGTACTTATGGCAATCGACTATCTCATTGTTGATGAGTATTTTACCACTCACCGCCTGTGTTCTGGAAGCGAAAGGGGAAATGTTTAATGATCACCAATCAACGGTTGGCCGCGATTGCCTTACCTATGACCACTGAGTATGCCCAGAAGGGTCGATTTACCCGCCCCAGGTGGGCCTATTATCGCGGTCAATCTTCCCGACTTAAGGGTTCCGGAAATGTTTCGAAGAACCTGTTTCTTTCCGTCTGCTGCCCCTCGTGCTGGAGGTTGTGTAACGATGCAGGAGATGTTCCGGAAGGTCAGGTTGGTTATGCTCTTCACAAGCGGGATCACCACTTGCACCGTATCGTCGGAACTCATGACGCTGCGCCGAGGGAAGCAAAATAAACACAGAAAAGTTACAAACTCGTTACATTGCTCGACATAAACATGCCGCCAGCCGCCAGCCAGCCCATCCGACCGGTAATGTTTGTAAACATTCTACACAAACTGACACGGCCCAACATCGGCACCAACACTTGGCCACTGGTGCGATGACGTCACTGATCAGCACGCCAAAAATTCACCTGATCGCGAGAAGTCGGCGATCTCGGCTCTCTCTCTCGAAAACCTTGCTCACGAAACCTACGCTCTCCAACTGTTTAAATGTCAGATTCGCTTTCCTATTCTCTCTACCCCTCTCTCTCTCTCTCTTACACTCATTTCTTTTTCCTTGATCTTTCCAGGTGGGATGGACGAGTTATTTCACCGGTATGACGTCATACGGGGGGGCACACACATTACGCCTGGAGGCACCCTCTGATACCGCCGCCAGGTCGGACCATCTGGTGTCGTGTTACATTCTCCCAAAAACATTGACCCGCGCATCGCGATTCCTATGCAGCGCACGCGTTCCTGCGTTCAGGCGTTCCTTTTTCGATTGGATTTTAGCTGCGCTACTTCCGGCCCCAAAGAACCGGCCGGGGGGCCGTCTGTTGATGGGTCGGCTCATAAATTGGCCCCATGCGAGCGGGTGTAGATGTGCAGCGCGGAGCTGTGGTTAACGAAGATCAATTTGCTTGCCCCAGCCAGGCGAAGGGAGCGGCAATGACGAGGTCGTACGGGTCAACGTGCGCTCGATCGCGGACCACGGTTCACGCACGCACAGACACTCACAAACACCGTCGGTAGCCGAAAAAAAACCTGATCCTCTCACTGTGGGTGCCGAATTGGTCAATTTCCATATCTTCCGAAAGAACACCCATGTGACCGATGTTGTCCTCTCCCTATGCAAATGAGCTGCTTAATTCTCATTCCAACAGCTCGATGCTAACTAACTCACATGTAGAACTCCAGCGACTGCCCGCGCCAGTGGTCTTAGGAAACTAGCTGGCCGATCGTACGATCGCCCCACAACCACTCAACGCGATCCGAACCGAGAAACTGACGGCTGACCGAGCATAATCATCATGTTTCGGACTGGACGGCGGCTTTTGGGGCTATCCCGCCGCGTATCCAGCGCGCTACGCGGGCGACTTTAAATCTCTCTCGCTGTCTCTCTGTCTCTCGCCCGTTGGAACTCTCTCACTCTCTCAATTCCTACGCCGCACGCACACCCACTCGAACCGCGGAGTGTCACAGCGCAAGACAATAGACGCGCGAAGCGAGCGGCGTTAGAACCGCGAGGCCGCGAGAGTTTAAGTTGAAAAAAAAACAGGAACCGCGCCTGCGATCCACCCGAATGCAGTGCAACCCGCTGGTCGGTTTCTTTTCACCGGTTTTGTGCGGTCTGTGGGTCCCTCAGCTCAAGAGCTGGAGAATTGAAGAACTCGTTCGTTGCGCGATCGATACACGCATGCGCGGTTCCACGTGGTCGGCGGCGTTAGCCATGAGTCATGCAGAGACCGCCTGAACCGCCTATCTTTTCGTGTTTTTTGGGATTGTTTGTCTTAAGACAACCATCTTTTATTGTCCCAGAAGAAGAAAAGAGGCCCGACCGCCCGAATGTTTTGTTCTCTTTTAACAGCGCTCGGTGGATGTCACCGCCGCGTGAGGAGAAGATTTACGAACTCCTCTCGAAAGGAATGCTTCCCTTTCGGGCAGAAATGGAGAAGATAGAATGGCACCAAGAAACATGGGGGAAAAACATCGTTTTGTTTTTGTTCTTATGCAGTGTCGATCGTTGTGTGAGCACAAAAAATACTTTGAAGCATGCGAATAAACGTGTCAATAGAGAAACAGCTATCGGCAAAAGGGGCTGTGTTGGCATAAGTGCTTGAGGCTGTCGAAAATAGAGATGCGATTTTGGATGTCTATTTGAAGTACTATTTTAAACAAACAGCGCTCCCAAGCTTCGAGCTCCCAATGATAAACCAAGGATCTTTGTTATTTATTTTTCTTTTTTATTATAAAAAGTTTCTCAAAAATCTTCAAAAAACATAAAACAACTGCGTTGGCACTAAAAAAGCGCACGATAAATGCCAACTCCTTAATAGGCAGAGTTCAACTCTTGGATGCACTTGATATTGCCGGCTGGCCGTCATCGCGTTCGCTTCAGCCTCCACGCCAGGCTCACATACAGGGCCACGTGGAGCAACACGATCCAGCAGAGCAGGCCACAGACATCCATCACGAACGTGTTCTCGAGCATGTCGAAACTCTCGAGGAATTTGGTCACTTTACTAAAATAGCAAAATTCTCCCGAGCAGGGCAGATTTTCGCGCTCGAACCCATAGATCGCCTGCATCGAACCTTCGAAGCTGTACCGGAAATAGGCGACGTATGTGAACGGCTTGAGGAAATCGAACATCTCTCGGAAGCGTACGAAAAACCCACAAAAGATGAGCATCGGAATGACGGAGCACGGTACACAGAAGACACTCAGCTCCAGCGGCAGGGCACTGCCAGCCAACAGTCCCGTCAGCTGGGCGATCCAACTGGTGAAGATGCATATGCTCCACAGCATCAGAACGCGATCCATCTCCAACGGTTGAGCAGTGAGGTAGTATGCACTGGCAAAAAACATCGATGGGCCCAGCATCTGCGAATGTAAAAAATTATAAGCCAGTTGGAAGACGTTGTCAGCAAAAAAAGCGGCCAATCAGAACCTACCAGGAACGGAAAGTCTGCCACCAGTTTGGAGAAATAGTAAGCCTTAAGTGAGTACCAGTTGTTCATTCTTTCGCGCACGAAAACAGCCGTTTCTAGTGGAACTGCAAACGCAAGAAGGATTGTCGATGGAAAATGAACTCAGTTTCGATATCCTCGATGCTCGATGCTCGATGCTTACATGTCATGACGAGTGGCATTGAGTTGGCAAAGAAGACGAAAATGAGGAAGAAAAACAGGCACGATGCGTTGCTCAGCACCTTGGAACCATCGTTACCTACGTCGTAGAACACGACAGCGATCAGGATACCCACCAACAGATGCGCCAACAAACGCATCCTGGTGAGCTGAAGATCGCGCAACGTGCACAGCATCGTTCGGCGTGTTAAAGTTACAAACTGCTTCCACTCGGACGTCTGATACTGTCGACTGTGAGGCGATTCTCCCGGTTCCGGTGCCCCAAGCTCCTTAGAATGTCGATCCACGACTTCTACTAACATTGACTCCTTTTCGTCACAATGGGACGCATCGTTGGGGACCGCCGTAACGACCGGTTCCGCTGGTTGTATCTGGCCTTTAGCCCGTTCCCTCAGTTGCAGTAGGTTGCCTTCGTGCTTGAGGCTCGCTATTTCCAGCGCAAAGTCGGCACGGTTGTAGTAGTTGGGACACTCAAACCCGCACGCCTTAAAACCATCCACCAATCCATCGAGTGGCCCCTGGTAGATGCTGTGACCCTCGGAGAGCACCAGCAGATCGTCGAACATTTGCAAAATGCTCGAACTGGGCTGATGAATTACGCACACCACACACCGTCCACTGGTGGCGAGATCCTTCAGGTGCGCTACAACCTGCATCGCGGCTATAATGTCCAGCCCACTGGTGGGTTCATCAAAAAACATCACCCTCGGGTTTGAAATCAACTCGAGCCCTATCGAGAGCCGCTTCTTTTCGCCCCCCGATATGGTGGACACCGGATTGTGGGCACACTTTGAGAGACCGAGCAACTTCACCACATCCGCCACCAAAATGGGCTTCCGGGACTTTAGCACGTCGGTAGGTAGCTTCAGGTCAGCAGCAAACTCGAGACTCTCCGTCACGGTGATGTTGCCCAAAAGAGACACCTCTTGCGGTGTGTACGAAACTTCTCGACGGTACTTTCGGCGCTCGATTGGCGTTCCATCGATCATTATGCTCCCGGTGACATTATTTGTTCTACAAAACAAAGTGTTTAGAATCGGATTACTAGCGGATAAACGAAAGCGTTCAACACTGTTCCAATGCTTACTTGAAACCACTTAGTATATTAAGCAGGGAGGACTTTCCTGCACCGGAAGGTCCAAGAATGCCCGCCAACCGACCGGAGCGGAATGTTCCCGATATCCCATTTAGCAGGTGCTTGGTGCTCCCGTCCTTGGGACGCACTTGGTATGAAATGTCTTCGAACGATAGTGTCGTTGCGGCAGAAGGCACCGGTTTGCCCGACTCGATCGGTATCGCCGTATCAGTTCCCATTCTGCGGCGGTTGATAGTAGCACAAACTGGATAGTAGCTCGAATTTCAAACTATAACATGGCCAAGGCTGAAAGTTACAAAGGAAGATGTGTTAAGTTAAGTTTAGTGCCTCGCGTTTAAACCCGAGTATCAAATTAATTGAACGCAATGTTTCCCTATTGCCAAACATTCGTGGTACTTTTCCGGAAAGACCTGCAACATCACGCCTGTCAAACAAACGGCCATCGGATTTGAAGTGCAGTACTATCTCTTATCGCGTCCGTTGCCAACGATAACATTCAACGCGGAAGTGGCCTATTGTTGATTTTTCACGAATTACCCAAAAAGCTCACCGATTCACCAATCGCTCACTTCAGGGCTGAACAATTTCACTGCCAAACACAATCTGCGAGGTTACAGGTTTTTTTAGCGTTAAAAATAAACTTCATAGGTTACAGCAATCACATACGGCGCTCGTGCTGATAAGCCCAGCCCAAGGCTTCTTTTGAACCCGGACCTTCTGATTTCTATGCGCGCGCCAGCATAGAAAGACATGGTTGTCTTACACGCCCGTGTGGCGTCCCTGAACGACGATGTTGCCTTGCCAATGAATCACAGAACGATATCAAATTCAATCAATGCAAGGCAACATCGCAGATACTGCGCCGAATGCCTCTCACATTACAGTTCACCCTCGCGGGTCACATCTACTGTTACAAGACGACAACAAATTAATTGCACATAACGATGCCTGCGCCTTGGAGCACTGCGTAACTTAGCATCTGGCACGCAGCTCTCGTCGCTTTGTCGCACTAACTCGCGTCTTACCTCCTTTCGCTATCCACTGGAACTGTGTCGAACGAACAGTGGGTCGATTGTAGGAATTTAATAACCCGCTTTCCTGGCGAACCACTTGTGCCGGGAACATCTGGTTGGCACACACGGGCACACTGCGCAGCAATCAGCGGCCGGCGGCGGCACTGATAAGAGAGCTTCGATTACGCTCCGAGTCCGCGTCCACAAGTGTCCGGGGCTCGCCTTCGAATAAAACCTGGGCATGATCGGTCGGGGCGCGATTGCTCCGGTTAAGCACACAACCGTATCGGACAGAGAGAGAGAGAGCAATGAAAGGAAGGCAGCAGAGAAAAGACGAAGAAGCAACGTTCTGCGTAGTAGTAAGTCAATCCATTAAAAATCGTTTATATTCGTTTACAAACAAAAGACGGTAGTCTCCGTGTGCGTGAGAGGAAGCGAGAGAGTCGACTAGGAAAGGATTTATCATAAAACAAGTGAAGTGGTTTTTTCCTAATTACAGCCCCATTCACTTCGGCCCAGCGATCGATCGTTGACCGCTGGAAGCTGGTTGTGATCTTTAAGGGACTTTCGAAATGCACTTCCATGGTTTCCATGGCAACGAAAAGAGAAAGCTCGAGTGCTGAGCGAAAGAAAGAGCGGAAAAAAGGCGATCAAAACAAAACCACAAAAAACGGCGCTAAGCCGTCGAGCGCCATCTGGCGGTTTCTAGCTGCGACGTTTCGGAATTCAAATGCGCCGTTGGCGAATGGCTTCGGTCCGTAAGCCACTTTTCACTTTATTCGTCTCAGTTTGACCACGAACCCGACGTAGATGATGAGCTGCATCACGAGCAGAATTAGGAGCGCTTTGACGATACTTTCGCCGTAACCGTACGGATCGATACCGAAGTGTTCCAGTATGGCCGCAGGTTTCTTGAAGTGGCAGTAAACCCCCGGACAGCGCATGTTACCCCGATCGTAACCGTACAGAGCCTGCAGCGCACCGTGGAACTGGTAGCGAAAGAACGACAGCGTGCTGAGGGGTTTCAGAACGGCGATCAGCTCTTTGGCATTGACGAAGAACCCGGAAAATAGCAGCGGAATGATGCACGCATTCGCGACGAAGAAGTTTTGCATCTTCGCATCGAAACAGATGCCACCGATCAGACCGAGACTCTGGCCGATCACGCCGCCGACCGCAAACACCCCGAGCAACATCCCGATCCGGGACCACTCGAACGGTTGCCCGGTGAGATAGTACACAATCAGGAGCAACACGGCGGGGCAAAACAGTTGCAACGGCAGATCGTGCAGTAGCTTGGCGAGGTAGTACGCCTCACGCGAGTACCAGTTGTTGGCGATCTCCTTGACGGCGACTTGCACCTCGTCGGCATCTGGAATAAATTAGTGCATCGTGAGAAAAATCGAGCCCCACCGAGCAGCTCTCTCTGACTCCGCGACTCACAGTTCACCACGGCCACCGCGTTGGAGAAGTACACGAAAGCAAACAGCTGGAAGAAGCAGCCGATGTTGGCGAACACTTTCATGGCGTCCGCACCGACGTCGTAGTGCACCACCCCAAACACCAGCCCCAGTGCCAGGTGGAGTCCGAGGCGCATTTTGAGGAAAAACTCATCCCGGAGCGACGCGAGCACGGAGCGTTTAATGAGCGTGTAGAGCTGGTAGCAGAAGCCGGTCTGGTAGCGGTCCGCCTGCCCGTTGCCCGGTGATCGCTGGGCGGCGAGAGTGGTGGGGCTCGAAGGGGCCGCCGCGTTAATTTCCCGCATCTCATCGTCCACCAACCGGCCGAGGGTTTGGTGGGCTTCGCCGTGATCAGTGCTGATCGCTTCGAGGGCGAAATCGGCCGGATTGTAATAATCCGGGCACGTGAGGCCGACCCGAGCGAACCGTGTTAGCATGTTGTCGACGGGACCCGCGTACAGACACCGACCCTGGCGCAGCAAGTAAACGTCATCGAACAACTGGAACAAGCTCGAGGCCGGTTGATGGATGGTACAGACGATCGTCCTCCCGCTCATGGCGAGCGACTTCAGGTGGGATATGACTTGCGTGGACGACACACTGTCCAGACCGCTGGTCGGTTCGTCCAGCAGCATGATCGGCGGGTTCATGATCAACTCCACCGCCACGGCCAGCCGGCGCTGCTCGCCACCGGACAGATCCCTCACCAGCGTCGCCCGTGACCCGTGCAGACCCACCATCTGTAGGATCTCGTTGATTTTCGCCACCTTCACCGAGACCGCCGAACGCCTGGGCATCTTCATGTTGACCGCGAACTGCATCGTCTCCTGCACGGTCAGAAACCGCAACAGCGGACACTCCTGTTCTACGTACACACTGCGTGGATCGTTCTCCTCCACCGGCTCACCGTTGATGGTCACTGTCCCGAGCGTACCGAACATCTGGGCCCCGGACAGGACGTTCAGAAGCGATGACTTGCCGGCCCCGGACGGTCCCATTAAGGCCACCATACGGCCGTGCTGGAAGCGACCCGAAATGTTCGATAGGATGTCCTTGTCTGAAAGCAAGGAATTGCGTTAGGACCTGAAAACACGTTATGGTTTCCGCTTGAACCTACCGTTCGCTCGGTAGACGACATTTCGGAAGCGCAACGTCGATGGAACAAAGTTTAGTAGCGGTGTAGCCGCCGGCGTCAGTTCGATCTCCTCGCTGCCCATCGTAGTGACTGCATCGATGCTACTAAACCGCTTTTGCTACTAAACCCGCTACCGGACCTTGGCTCGAGAAATTACTCACCTCTCTCATCACACCCGAGCCCCATTGATCAGCACTCACAACGATCGCTTCCCACCGACAGCAGAACGTATAGCACTGCGGTGCGCCGTGAGCTTTTTCAAACTTCTCTCGAACGGGCTTAGCCCTTCGTGTCCCTGTGGTCCCCCCACCACCGAGCCGGCTACCCTGAAGCGCCGTCGTTACGTCACTGCCGAGTGCGAATGCACCAGCACCTCTAGCCTTAGCTCTAGCAACAGTCATCATTAGCTGGTGAACGTACGGCCAGCTATCGTGTGCAAGAATGCGTGCTGAAAGGCCGGTTACTGCTTTTTTCGCAGAACTGCAGTGCCGCCTTGCGACTGGCGGAGCTTAATTACGGCGCCATTATCGGCCACCCTCATGCTCACGATGTATTTATGCAACGGAGACATCGATCGAGGAACGGGGCGAAGGCCCCCCATTTCTGTTTGGGTTTCCCCGAGCGGTGGTTTATTCATTTTCTGTTGGTGCAGTCCCACCCGGGTGGGGACTCATTGGTACATCTTCAAGCGGTGGCGCAGTACAATGTAGAGAACGATTTGGAACAGCACTATGAACCCGCCGAGCACGGACACGTTGTCCCAGTACCCGGTCTCCGGGGTGTCCATGAATTTGAGAAACTTGCTCGGTCGATTGAAGTAGCACACGATCTCCGAGCAGGGAAAGTTGGTCCGGTTATTCCCGTAGATCGCCTGCAGCGAGCCCTGGAAGCTGTACCGGAAGAAGGAAGTGTAGACCGCCGGCTGCAGGAATTCGGGCATTTCGAACGACTTCACGAAGAAGCCTGAAAACAGGAGCGATGGAATGGTGAAGCAGGGCACGAAGAAGGTCGCCATCTGGACGTCGAAGGCCGCCCCCGAAAGCAACCCGATCGCTTGGGCGCACATCCCCAACAGCAAGACCACAAGCCAGGTCATTCCAAAGCGTTCCCACTCGAGCGGTTGGCCCGTCATGCTGTAGGCGATCGACAGGAACAGCGTCGGGCAGAGGATCTGCAGTGGCAGATCGGCGAATATCTTCGAAAGGTAGTACGCCTCGAGCGAGTACCAATTGTTGAGTCGCTCGCGGATGAATACTTTCGCCTCGAGAGGAACTGCGAAGAGAGAGGAGGTTCCGTCAGTGCTTAGCGACCACAAAAAGCCCCGAACAACCTACAGGTGATAACACACGGCATGGCGTTGCCGAAGAAGATGAACATTTGGAAGAAGAACAAACTGGCGCCGTTCGTCATCACTTGCGAAGCATCCTCTCCGCACTGGTAAAATACGACACCCAGCAGAAAGCCCACCACGGCGTGTGCGATCACGCGAAGTTGGGCGAAAAACTGTTGAAGAAGTGCGAACGATACGTTAAGATGGCGGCCAACAAATCGTTGTTTCCAAAAACTTACAAAATCACGCGAAGTGACTCGCAACGATCGGCGCAGAAGAATGAAGAACTGCTTCCACTGCGGAATTTGGTAGCGTAACCCCGCCGTGACGGGTCGGGCTTTGACAGTGTCCACGTTCTGCACCACCAAATCCAAGCAATCCTGATCAGTAGCGATCTCCTGCCGTGATGTCTTCCGCGCCGCAGCCACTTGTTTACTGTATCTCAGCGCCAGGTATTCCAACTCCTTGGGAGATTTGGAGGCCACCTCAAGAGCTGCACAGCGGCGAAGAAACGTTTAGAAACTCCGTCCCATTCCCAAACATTGGCCAGCACTACTCACCAAAGTCCGCTCGGTTGTAGTACCTCGGACAGTGGAAGCCTGTCTCCCTGAAGGTGCTGACCATTGCGTCGACCGGTCCGTGGTAGATACAACTCCCACTGGACAGCAGATACAGATCGTCGCACAGACCGAACAGACTCGAAGACGGCTGATGGATCACGCAAGCCACGGTTCGGCCCTCATCGGACAGCGTTTTCACGTAGCGCAGAAGGTGCATCGCCGCAACACTGTCCAATCCGCTCGTCGGCTCGTCAAGCAGGATGATCGGTGGATTGCACACCATTTCGATGCCGATCGATAGGCGCTTCTTCTCGCCACCGGACAAACTTCTCACCAGCGTCTGCATGCTCGAGTCCAGCCCCAGGACGCGAAGGATGTCGTTTACCTTCTTCTTGCGCACCATCTCCGACCGAGCCTGCGAGGGCATTTTCAGGTCGGCCGCAAAGCTCATCGTTTCCAGCACGGTAAGATGCTCGATCAGGTCGAAATCTTGCGGAATGTAGACACACTGCTGCCGGTACTTTCTCCGATCGAGGATGGTGCCGTTCACTTCGAGCGTCCCGATCACCCCAGATTGTCTGAAAGTATCCCAAAGAAGGTCAATATTTGGGACCATGAACCGAACGGATCGTTTTGCTCACTTCATTCCGGAGATGATGCCCAACAGTGACGACTTTCCTGCACCGGATGGTCCAAGGATCGCCACCAGGCGGCCAGGCTGGAACGTTCCGGACACGTTCTTGAGAATGTCCTTGCACCGTCTGCCATCCTTGCGGCGATAGCAAATGTTACGGAAGCTCAATGTTAACCGCTGGCCCAATATGGGATCGGCTATGTTGAGCGCCACCGCGTCCACGCTCTCCTCGGCCATTCCTGATGCGGCCTGAGCACGATTTACGACCACTTCGTTGCTAGGAACACGTCAACTTACGCCGAGATCAGAGGTCACGGCAACGTGCAATTCTCGGGAGGTTTTGTTTAGCACTTCGAACAAAACTGGTTTTGAACGCTTCAAATACAAATTGCAATTAATGGACGATGGCGATGGAACGATGGAAAGGTTCTCCTCCAGGCGGCGGATCACCGGTACACAGTTGTTTTTAATATACAATCTCCTACAGAGGCATGGTGGTTTTATGACTTAACACCAGCCGCTCTAAAAGGTTCTATACTCTATGCTATTTACGTATAAATCTGTATTTCTTGCGAATGTCATGGTCTCCACCAGACGATCAGCTAAGTACCTGGCAGCGACGATCACGCCGCAAGTCTCTACACTCGTTCAACTCACCGCAGCGACTGCGCGCGAAATGGCGATCGCCGATCGTCGGCACAACGATCGCGGAGTGCGTTTTTCTCACTCCTCTCGTGAACTTCGATTGTGAGTCTAGTGATTCACAGACCCGACAACTCACGCCCGTGAGTTCGCTCGCCGGCTCCCGGTCCGATTGACATAACAATCGCGCAACGCGAGAGGGCGAGAGAGCATCAATCTAGCGCCCGGCATCATGTTTGCGAGCTGCATGTTCGATAGCAGACGAGATATCCTTTTACGATGTACTATAATTTCATGTCAATTGCCAGAGCAGCCTCTCTCGTAGCGCGGTACGCGGTGTGAAAATCAGCACGTACACACTCAGGTAGAGTGGTGGTGGAAACCCAGAACTTCTCCAGCGCCAGAGTTGTTGTTTGGAGTTTTCCACCAAACCCGCTAATCATATGTAATTTGATCGCGATGCAAATGAAGAATAGAATCGCATTAAAGGAAACGTTGTTGATCGATTGTTTCTTTCGCTCAACCAAATGCGCCATTTTAAGTTTACACAAAAACAGAACTTTATTTTTCTCGCTTTCCATATTTACAAAAGTATATCACAAAGCAGGATAACGGATAGGTTTCTTATAAAACCGTACGCTGCAGAGTGCGGCCCTGCTTCCGACCCTTGAGATGGGGTTTTGGTAGCGGCGTTGAAACGCCGAATCTTACCATGCTTGGCTTTCGAAAGCCTAAATCGGAAAAGGGACGCTTCTTAAATGCTACAGCCTGGCCCCATGTCACGCCAGTACCGACCTAGTTGGTCACAAACTACACAGTCTACGCAAAATTTGTAATTTCAACCTTTCGACAATCCGTGCGCCGTGCATGGGGAATGCGCTGGAATGCGTGCCTAGCTGACCCTCGCTGCTGCGGACCGTGCCTAAATTTTGTTCTTCATGCGGTACCGCATCACGTAGAATGCCGCTACGCGGAAGACGAAAAAGATCACACTCAGCGCTATCACAGCCTGCACAAAGTCCGCCTGCAACATGTCGACTTCCTTGAGGAACTTCTTTGGCAACACGAAGTGACAGTACGTTTCGTCGCAATCCATCCGGGGCCGATCGTAGCCGAAGATCGCCAGTGTGGCGCCCTGAAGGGCGTACTTGAGAAACGAGATGTGGAACAGCCATTGCATCACCGGGTGGGCGTCGGTCAGGTGGATGAAGAAGCCGGAGAATATCAGGAACGGGCAGATGAAGAACGGCCCAAAGATCGCACCGTTCTGGGGAGAAACAAATTGACGTTGGTGTGGGGATGCCGTGGTACTACAAATTTATCGGCGTACCTTCACGTCGAACAGTGAGGCGACGAGCAGACCGAGTCCTTGTGCAACCCACGCCACCATCAGACAGATCAGCGTAAACAGTCCGATCCGGAAGGCTTCCAGCGGCTGACCGGTCATAAAGTAAGTTATGACGATGTACGTAACGGTGCAGAGCAGCTGTATCGGAATGTCCGCCACCGTCATGGCGATGTAGTACGCTCTCAGCGAGTACCATCGATTGAAGTGTTCCCTTGTGATGATCGGAAGCTCGAGTGGAACTGTCGGAAAAGATGGGTTAGAATATTATTACCACCACCAGGCACTGTGGCAAACGTATCGCTCGAGGTTACTTACACGCCATGGTCATTGAGCTAAATGCGGTAAACATAAGAAACATGATGGAGAAGAAAACGTAGTTGTAATTGTTGAAGATATGCGACGCCTGATTGCCGATCCCAAAGTACAGCAGACCGATCAGTGGAGCGATGAGGCAGTGTATCAGAAAGCGCATCGTCATCAGCGACCGATCGCGGCTCAGTATCAGAAACGTGCGGAACAGGAGCAACGAGAACTGCCGACAGAAGCTGGTCGTGTACACCTCGTCTCGGCCACACCATTTCTCCGGGTTGAGCGATAGCTTCTTGGCAATTTTCTTTGGCTTATCTAGCACCGGTGAGACCGGCTGCGGGGCCGTGTCTCGATCGGGAAACATTGGCACCTCCAGCAGCACCATCGGCCCGTCCGTGGTACCGGGAGACTCCTTGATCGGCAACAACGACGGTGGGAAAGGCTGCTCCGGGTTGCGATAGAAGTTGCTCTGGCCGTTCATCATCTTCTCGACAAGATTATCGTTCAACCGTCCATAGTCGTTGGTGGCGATTTCCAGCACTGAAAAGGAGAAAATAATTTCAAACGGTCGGTCGACAGCGCCATCTATGTGTCAGCAAAAAGAAGCTATCCGGGAAGTTGCGTACTGGTTGCATAGTTACAGGCAATTACGGCCGCGAATTTTTATCGTTTTGCACCGTTTGAAAACGAAATTACCGAATCAAATTTGCAACATTCGAAATTGCGCCAACACTTTGTGACACAAATGTGATCGGAGTTTTGCTGAATCAAAGTTTTGCTCAACATTTTGGAGGGGTTCTGTTTGGCCATGTTTGGCCAGGCACTTACGGTAATCAGACGGATTGTAATGCTCCGGGCAAACGATGTCCAGCTCCTTCAGGAAGGAAACGATGTGGCCGGTGCCACCGGTGTAAATGCATTCGCCTTCCGCCACTGCGTACAGATGGTCGAACATGTTGAAAACCAGGGCCGACGGTTGATGGATGGTGCAGATGATAGTGCGACCCTCGCGGGCCAACTGCTTGAGCAGTGCCACGCACTGCGTCGACGTGGAACTGTCCAGGCCGCTCGTGGGCTCGTCGAAGAACATCACCGGTGGATTGTTGACGATCTCGAGTGCGATCGCGAGTCGCTTCTTCTGCCCACCGGAAAGCTTTCCCGTGCGGGTCTTTTTCGACTCGTACAGCCCTATGGCGCGGAGTATTTCATTCATCTGTTGGAGCACGGGAAGGGGGGGATGAACGTGAGCATAATTTCTTGTAAACTAAAGCACGTAATGCTTACCCGTATTTTCTTGCTCACTGGACTGAGTTCGGCTCCGATCTTGAGATTGGCGGAGAAGTGCATCGCCTCCAGGACCGTCAGGTGGGGCTGCAGATCGTGATCCTGCATAATGTACGCGGACATCCGACGGAAGCGCTTCAGATCCCGGGCCTGTTTGTTGACGAGTATCTCGCCTGTGAATCCATCTTCCCTGTGGTGCGAAACAAAGCGGATCATAAAGCAACCATACGTAACAACGCTAGAGCCAGCAAGGTCGGATTCCTCCCCTGATGGTGAAACTATTTTCCGATAAGCACCATCCCCGATAACAACCCTTTCCGAGGCGCGGCTGTTTGATCCACGGGGAGTCATTTCGTTCGCGGTCAGAGATTTGCTTTCGTTCATTCGAATCATCCAGGAACAACGTAGGAATTCATTCGTGAGGCACAGAAATGGCCCAAAAAAAGAAGGAAAACCCAATCTCGGGAAGAAACGCACACCATGAAAAGGGAACTCATCTCTAGTGTGTTTTTGTAAACCTGATATGCGGAACTCGAACTCGTACTTCGAAATGGACAGCTGATGTGATCGTACCGATGCGCGGAGGGGCCAATGTTCGCGCAGCCTCGTGCAACCGGGGCACTCACTTGTACCCAGAAGCCACCGGCGGCCGGTACATCTGCACCGCCGTGATGTGGCCTCGAGTGCGCGTGCACCGACGCTGGAAGCGGCACACAAAGAAAATGAGCGGATAGAGGACTAGGGGTATCGGTGGCCACGGAACTGGCGAGGGGGTTTGTTGTAGCTCTGTGTGTTTCTCTGGCGGTCCAAAGTGCAAGCTGCGATCACCCTGTTGCTGACTCATAAGAAACGCGGAGTCTCTGCGACCGTTTGGTTTAATTTCTCATGCAGCAGAAAGCGGGGAGTTGTGTTTATGACGTATGCTTAGCGACAATTAAGACATGTCATAGGATTCTAGGAAAACCAGACACGGTTGCTAGTTGCAGAAGAAGGCTTCACATTCCAAAGATTGCCCTATCCCCGAGCCTCGTGAGCCTGTTCCGCCAGGTGATTAGCCGTTCAAGTGTCAATCAGCTTTGGCTCACCCATCACCGTTAATGGCTCGGCTGGGGCTTGTTTCGCGGATTAAACGGTCAATCCTGGGAGCGTGAGCGTTCTTGAACTGCGAGTGGTTGTTTGTTTCCAAGCTGCCTTTGTGTTCCGCCAAAGTAACCAGGGGATGTGTTGTCCAGTGACTTACTGCGACATTGAACCACTCCGCAAAAGTTCCCTGCTACAAAGTCATAGCGCATCGTAGCTCCGAAGGGGTAGGGCCACGTATTAATCACCTACCGATCATTTCTCAACCTCTGATTGTAGCTTCTCGCTCAGATGAATGAAACTAATAATGGCTCTGGGAAGTACAACCCTTTGGCTGACCTTTTTCACAACGGCGCCGGTGGGTTTTTATTGCTTTACCACACCAGGAAGCAGGGGATGTGTTCGAATAGGGCTCGCTATTGATAAGCCTTGCGGGGACAGTTGTGTTACACTTACGTGAAACCCGCCAAAATATCCAGCAATGTACTTTTGCCCGCGCCAGACGGCCCCATGATGGCTGTCAGTTCGCCGGCCCGGAACTCTCCGCTGATATCTTTGAGTATGTCTCGACCTGCGAAAATAAAGATAAGGAAACGATCAGCGATTTTGGATTCTCATGGCGAACACAGCCCGATGGAGTTAGCCAGGCCGGTTGGCAGGTGGTGTCCAAGGAATTGCTCATTGCAGACAGCGTTTAACCTTGAATATTACCGCCACCGACCGTGCGATGACTAACTTATATACAAACAATAGGGAAACACAGGGCCTTTCAGGCAATACTTGTTTGATGGAGGTCGAAGTGGAAGTTGAAAGAATAAAATAAAAAGCTAGACAAGAAAACAGACACAAGGCGGATAAGTTTGTGCAAATTTATTGGTTGACCTCGAGACTTTAACCTGCACTCTGCACTACGCTTTACGAGCCCTGCTGTTTGTAGATGGTGCTATTTTTCAATGGTAGTGGTGTGCGAAGCATTCTCACGGCAGTATTATGAAATCAGTGTTCTGTTGATGAATCTTGTTTATTTATTCAACAAAGTTGTTCTAATCACAACGACTCGTTATTAAATTGGCGAATAACTATTGTCCTTGCTTGAGTGAACGATATTCACAGAAATGGCACTCTCTCGCAGCGCGAGATTTGATGGTCAATCTCTCGCAGACGGCCATGTCCTTTCAAAGGCCAACACAATGTATCTCCATTAACGCGATATTCGAGTCTGCTACGCGAAGGATGCGCGACACGTCGGTTCACGAACCAAGAGAAGAACCGGTTCACGGTCTGCCAACACGCAGCGTGTGGCCAATAAAGGCCTATGGCATTAACTAGGCCACCTTCCGCACCAAGGTGCCCCGGAGAGCCAAGAGAGTTGCACTCCATCGCAGATCAGCTGCTTTCTGTGAAGGCGATCGTCTCCTCTGGGCGATCACATTTGAGAGATCTCGGTTCTGGTCAGTCTTTTCAGATCGCTCTCTCTCCAGCAGACTTTTGAAGGAAGCAATCGCGTGGTCCCACAGTGGAAAGGTGTGCCGCCTTCAATCGACGTGTTAATCCCCTTATACCTCTGACAATCAGCCGAGTTCTGGGGGCATCGTGCACGTTAAAACCGGTTCTGCCTCAACCTGAAGTAATCATCTGTGAGGCTCAAACGGTGTGCCGGGTTGACTTCCCAGAAGGGATCCGATCGTTAGATACTCGCCTTGTACGATCCTTCTTGAGACCCGTTCGTTTTGCGATCATTCTGTCATTTTTTAGCTAATTTCTACGGCAGCCACCAGCACGTCCGAATCATAACCCATCATCATTTGCACAGCAAACGCACATTCGCACAGCTAATTTCGCGATCCTCGGCGAACATCCCCGCCAATTAAGCTCAATTAGCACAATCGAACCATCGACCCGCCAAAGCTAGCGGAAAATGCACCTTCGCCTGTGGGCGCGGCGTCGCGTGTGTCCTTCCCCGAGGCGGTCAATGTTAATTTACTCGTAGCCAAGATTATCATAAATCGAGCATGGGAACGTGACCCACATGCGCGCCACGGGAGCTCTCACGGGCGACATCGCAAGTCAAATGTATTCGCGTACATTAGACTTAATCGAAGCCGGAATCTTCCCGGCGGCATCAATGAACCACTTGCTGCGGTCCACTGGCTGCTGGCCCTCGGGGAAGATCACTGTCACCTAGCAGAAGAACGGTCTTGAACCACATTTCAATCACCCGTTCGACCCGGTGGAAGCAATTCCTAACCTCACACAAGCCGGTTAATGTTACGCTGTTTGCGATGACGCAGAACGCAAAACGGTGGTTTGACGACCGGCCAGGTTTTTGGGTGAGATTGTTGGCGGCGTCCAATTGTTGCTACTTATCAGTAACACGGTACTTGAACGCATTTCGGAGACCACCATTGGAATGAGTCACAGCTATGTGTTTTTGGGGGGTGCATAATAGATATCGAATCAACATTTTATGCTGTAGGTGAGTCACTGTTGGTGAATCACTTGAACAACTAGCTGAATGCGCACTTCTACGTCTAGACTGATCGATCTTTGTAGATTAAATGAAGGCGGAGGCTTCACGCCTTCGGCTGATTCACCAGATAAATGACTCACAAATGAGCATGGATTTCGAACCTTCAAAATCGGGTGAAATTTCTTTCCATTTCTTCAGCGAACGCCGCATTCTCAATGTCCTCTATTGGCCTCAATCAAAACCGCTAGACAGCCAGCAGCCCGGTAATCGCGACGAGCAAGCGCAACGTCGAGCGCGCATGCTCTTACTCTCGCCTCGAATGAAAATATTTTGCATTTTAATAAAATGCATCCACCGACACTGCAGCTGCATTGCGCACCACAACAACGCCCTGCGACGCAATCCTTCTCGAGGCGAATCGCACATTTCACTCAAGGGTATGCGCAAGCCGCCGCAATTTGCTCAAGCGTCACGCCAAGCCAACCCGGTCCTCTTCTTTTACTTGCCGTAGTGCCGAAGTTGCATCGCACATACTTTTCGGGCATTATTCGAGCCGTTTCGTAATCCACAAAGTAACCCCCTCTAATCGGATCGGTATTGTTCAGTCGTTAGTCAGGCGGTTTCGCTGATTGATTATCGATTTTCGAGCAGATTTTCGGAAGGACACCGATTACTAAAAACGGCACTGGGAAGAAGCGGAAAGCTGCGTGAAACAATCGTCGGCCCCGATGGCGGTTTAAATTATCAAATCATCTGGCAAGCCCGCTGGGCGCTAACGACGAGGATTTGCGGAACGGCGTGGCCGTCGCCGTCGCGCAATCTGACGCCACTCGACGTCGTCGGGATTGATAAAGTGGCCAGAGGCCAGCGCAAAAAAAAGGGCAAACAAACTAAACCAAACATTTCAGAGTAAATGACTGACACCATGACACAAGCGGACCACGGCCAAGCGATTACAGCAAAACACGCACACTCCCGTGGACATTGCGCTTTGTCTTGGGCACTGAGACGATTGCACGCCGCTCACGGAACGGGGTCAGTCGGGGACTAGAAGGAACGATCCGAAATGTCTACATGCGCACGTACCGCGTCGTCATGGCCATTGAGCCTAATCTCAAGTCCTACCAATTTGGCGATGCCAGCACGTCCTCGAAGATATTCGCACAATACTGATCTCGCCTACAAACCTTCTGATCACCGGATCGATTCCAGTTCGGTGTGGGAGTTAATCAAAAACCCAACAGAGGGTGGTGTTCGTGAGGATGGCGCAACCCCCTCGTGTCTGGGACGCCCATTGCCATTTTTTGCACGATCTGGCTATCCATCGATCTAACGCACTTCTAGTTGCGATGCGCACCGTAGACGTGTGTCGTGGTGATGGGCCGCGGGTGGCTCTGGTGTTAGTTGCAGTTCCGAGCCGCACCCAGACCCAGGCCATCAGCTGCGCGAGGGTCACACTTTGTTTCACTCACTGCTTCCGGATAGAACCGGTTTCCGGGCGCACCATCAACCGTATGCGCTTCGCTGACCTCGACAGAGCGGGTGCACCACTTCAACCCTTCCACGTTTCACTGACATTTGGAAAGCGAAAAAAAGGGGCCAAAAAGGGTAAACAAATGCGGCACTGGCTCAGGATCAGCGCGTGCCAACAATACGCATGGCGACCACGCGGTGTCTCGCGCGATCGTCGCGCGGCCCAAAATAATCTCCCAATCGGCGCGCGCGAAGGTTATCTGAAGTTCGTTCAACTCTTGCAAAAAATGGCTTCGGGTGTGTGCGTGCGTGCGTGCTTCCTGTTTGCCGATCGACGCGCGCCGAAACGATACAACCACGTTTTGGCGATCGTCGTGACTTCGGCGCCCGATCGGATGACATAACCGAAAGGGGGCGGGCACGAAGAACTTGGAATCAGGAACTGGTGCGGGGAGTTGTCGGACCATCGCAAGATGGCAACCACATCGAACGAAATGCGGTGGGTGCGTTTCCATGATTGAATTAAACCCAGAAGACCAATCTCTCTCTGCCGAACGGTTTGGTGCGTGAGGCTGGCGCTACACGATAGTGTGCGACCGTTTACCGCGGATCGCTTCTCGGTTGAAGAAGTCAAGGAAAAGGTTTTGCTCGTGGGCAGACGAAGCGCCAACAAAGAAAAAGGCCCTCGCGTTGTGTCTCATGAATTTTAAAACCCGAAAAACTATGCTCGAAAAACCTCGATCTCCACCACGAGTCGCTTCACGAGGCGCGATCGTCGATCATGAAGAGCCGGATGGCGACGGAAGAAGGCAAACTTTCATCTTTTCACCCCCATGAGCCCCCCACGCCGGAACATAAGAGCTGGGGGGTATGAGACATAAAGCGTCGGCTGAGAAATATGAATGATTCACTCTTGATTTCTACTCATTTATCGAACGTACACAATCCGTTTGTTTGGGGTTCAACACGAACGAGCGACGATCTTTTCTTGTACTGTGAGCTATTTCGAGCACTGGTTTTGGTTCGGAGCACCACAAGCGAAAGCGAGTTATGATTTAAGAACAGTCAACGGACGCGGAAGAAGCCCGTGGGTTGTGCGAGCAAGAAGAATGTCGTCCCCGGACCAGACGCGTCTTTTTTGCGCCAAATTTGTTTACCAAACGCACAAAGACGAAAATGACAGCGAAAGAAGGAACGACCAAACCACTTGACATGACATTTTGGGAGGATGAATTGAGCCGCCGAAAGACGTTTAACAGCTTCCCATTGCCGATTTTCGTGCCGATGACCCGTAATCGAGATTCTCATGCCTTGTTCCGTTCGGGGTTGGCCCTAATTTTGGGCCGGCTCCACTAGGTTCCGCTCGTTTGCCTTTGTGGCGCCTAGGAAAAGGTGCTATAGTGTCAAGATGATGATTTGAGGCTGAACAGTGTTCGAACGACAATTAGCATCTATTAACACGACCACCTTCGATCGGATCGACGCGGCTCATAAACCGAGATCTGGTAGTATCTTGATCGCCTTGCGATCCTCGCTCGGCTTTTTGCCAGCGTATCGTGCCGCGTGTGTAACGGGGTTGCCAAATTGTGTCAAAGTCATTCCCTGCTAACAAATTAAGCGCAGGCTGTGGAATCAAGAAACCGTTCGGGGGGAAAACATGTCGGTTGATAATTATTTTCTTGTCGGCCGCTTTGCTCCATTTTGTACTTTTTAAGCCATTTACTGCTTAATGCCGAATGTTGGCCAATTAAACACATACACCTCAACATACCTCAAATGGATGCGCCAAACAGTTTAATTTAATTGCTCTGCTTTTGATATTTATTACTGGCACTTTTGGGTGTGCAATAAAACAACTTGTAAAGATGGTGTCCAACAAGCCAGAATGAATGATCACAACGCAACGACCCGCGAAGACCCGTTTCAAATGCGGTTTAAGCATCGAGTACCAATCATCAGTCAGCCAGTAGGTATTGCGAAGAAAAAGAATTAGACACGCGCTGTGTTTGCATACTCGTCGTGGTGCGAAAACCTGTTCTGGACGTCAAGCAAATCTTTATTCCCAGGGGAGACGAAACGGAGGGCTATTCGTCCGACGATCTTAAAATCAATCGCTCCGTAGCCACAACTTTTGATCATCAGATGGCAGGGTCACTTCTCACGAGTCGGGTTGATCCTCGACATATAAACCGATATTGGCACCCGCCTTAATCGATGAGACCAAAGTGCTACTTACCTTTCTTAAATATTCCATTGCGGACCGAGAACGACAGGTTTTTGAAGCCGAGCGTGACCGGTTTGAAAATTCGCGCCGCCACCAGCGAACTGGCCGTAGATCCTTCACCGTTGGTGGCCACCAAGGGCAGCGGTTCTGGGATGTGGAGGTGTTTTAGTTTCACTTTCGCGAGCCGCTGGCTGTCCAGCGCACTGTTGGCGATCCCTTCGGCCATCGTCAGCTTCTCTGCCGAAGATCCGGTGGCCCGCAGATCCGGTGGCGTGCTGTTCATCTCAAACGACTCCTCCGATCCGCTCATGGTGCCCGCCTCGCAGTCGCAATATCTTAACAGTATCTATCTATCTAGCGATTACCAACCCGGTTCACGGTCTACCGGTTTGGCCCGGTACGAACCACCAAGCGTCCTGTCAAACGGTGGCGTGTCGGTGGCGATCGGTGAACCATTTGCAGAAACTCGGCACAGAAATATTGGGCTAAAAATAAGCCCCACCTAACGCCAGGCAGAAACAAGGCCCACCGTCTGCACGGCACATTATCTCTGCTGGCCAGCCGACCGCGGATGTACCAGAATCGCCTGAGCGTCGCCTCCAACAACTTGATTACACTTGTTTATCCCCGGTTTTGGGGACGGCTACGGAAACCGACCACCAAGAACATAATCTTATCAACTTGTTTCGGACGATAGGGCACTTCGACGCTAGGTGGTGTTGGTTTCTGTGGCTTGGCGGCCGTTGCTACGGAGCACACCTTCGCTGCCCCAGAAATAGGACACAGGCCAAACGCGATGTGCGGTGACCGCGCAATTCGCAATGGCTCAGCGCGAAAGGAACCCTTTCACCGCAACCGGCTCGAACACTGTCGCACCCCGTCCTTGGGTTTTGCGTTAAACTCTTTTATTACTGCACTGCTTAAACACGGGAACATAGAACTACTCCAATCACAAGACACTTGATTTGGGGCCTCTTTGAACGGGCTAACGGATCCGGTGTCGACTACGAATTCTATAACGCGGCACAAACCACAAACCGAACCGAAAATCCTGAATCCGTTATTGTCGACTTGCGTGAAAATCAGTCATACGATTTAAGCCATGTCGTAGAAAACATTCGCAACAGCACGCAAATCGGAGACCGAACGAAACGCAACCCGTTCGCTTGAATTGTTTTTTTCGAATCAACTCAAATCTTTCTCTGTAAATTTGTATCTGTAACCGCCGACTAACTGACTTTCGATGCTGACTTTCCATTTTCGAACCTGACTCTCTCGCGGAACTCACTGGATTTAGTGGTGTGCATGAAGGCTCAAAGTGCAACAATGCAATACGTGGTGTGTTCAAAAAGTTCGGCTTTTTTGAGTGATCAGTCTCTGGTACAAAAAATGGATAGCAAAGAATCTTTATCACATTTTGTGTGAGAAACGAAATAAAGAGAGATGTGAATTACAAAGAGCCAAGTTTGGTCGAATATGAACAGTTTTGTTTACAGTTTTCTTGCATTACAGGGTCATGACTGTAATGCTTCATGACTTGTTATCAAAGGTGGATCACGGATCCACGGCTCAAACTTGGTCATATCTATATAGGTCTATAAATTGCGAATCGGACGGTTAAAAAAATGTCTCTACCTGCCGATTTGGACTTACCAGTTTTGCTGTTCATTCATCATTACCTTGTTTCGACATCAGATAAATGAGTGCAGGTCGAAAAAACAAATTTTTTCGGTTTGCAACCCATTTTAAAAAGGTTTAGACCATGTCAACTTTTGTGCCTGAAAATTACGTTATTACGGGGATTATTATCTTTCTCCTACCTCTTGAAGAAAACTGCTTCGAAATCGCACCAAATGCTTGTCGGGACTTGTTTTTGTAAAATCACAGTGCTTTCAGAGGTTTGCAAAATTTCAAAATGGCGATTTTGGCTTAAAAAGAAAGCTTCGGAGGACTCCAAAAATCGAACTTTCTGACGGGACAAAAAGGTCTGATGCTTGACAAGCTCCTAAAACCTGATGAAAATGTTAACTCCGATCGCTACTGACAACAAATGATAAATTTGAACCATGCATTGATCGATAAACGATCAAAATACAGTTTCTAGTATTCCGAATGGAGACGCCTGGTGGGGTAAAAAACCTGGCGTCTCCATGCCCCCCCTCATGCAAGACTGTTTCAGGATACTATCAAATCACTTGGATGGGAGATCCTATCCCCTCGCTGAATTACCAGACTTGGCCCTTTCCGAATTTCATTCTTTTCGTTTCTTAACTTTTGGTGGTCTCTAAATCGATTGGTTTCACTTAAAAGCCTTTTCCTTCCTTCTTCCACCTATCACTACCCCTCATTGCATCCATCTTGAAGTAGTGTGATGTTGAGGAAAACTGCAGTTTCCCTGCGTTAAACTGCGTTTATTTTTTGAAGAAGGTGAGAAAAAGAAAGAGACAGAGAGAGAGAGAGAGAGATAAAGAAAGAGAGAGAAAGAGAGAGCGAGAGGGAGAGAAAGAAAGAAAAAGAGAGAGAGAGTGATAGCAATTTGGCGCATTTTTTCTTTCCCCATTCATGAAAGATACCCCACTGTTCATTGGCCGTACACTTAGAGAATGGCCAAAGAGTACATTTCACAGCACAGAATGCGCTGAACACTGCTATACTCAGAAATGCGAAAGTATTTTACTTGCCCCAGAATCCAAAAAGGAATTTCAAAGACGGAAACAAGGAGACAGTACGAAATTTGTCGGGGCAGCTAGTTGTTACATAAATTCCGAGATTCCCATCGAGAACACAATGCTAGTGGCAAATAGCACTATGAACCCGCTGATAACGCAGCTTATTTCAGCCATCGTTGTTCTAAGCGATGAAGCTGGTGGTCCAGCCGGCCGCTGAGGGCGATGAATGCTCCGGCCACCTTATCATTTATTTATTTATTCGGAAACAGGCAATGGGCACAAATTGCTTAGTTGCTCATTCTCGCTCACTCGCTTCTTAGTTGCTCAGTTATCATGCCCATTCTCGCAGTGTTTCCGTGCTATCAGCATCGTGCATTAAACTCGCGGCTAGAATGGACCAAGATCAGCTGTGCTAAATTTCGCCCCCAAAACCGCCACAAAACCCAGGATTCCAGGATTGTGTTTTAGAATCAGGAATCGGTGGAAAGTTTTGTTCCAATTGATTCAGCAAATCGGGCAGTCCCTAAGTTGTACAAGGTTCTTATCAATCGCTATTCTCTGGGAGACTTCCGGAGTGTCACGACATGGAACAGTGCCCCAATGGATGGAGCAACTTTGCATAGAAATATGTATGCAAATGTGCAACTGCACGCCAAGGCACCGATCAATAGGAAATAGTTTTAAAGCGTGTAACCCTGTCGATCATTGCTCGAAGGGAAGAAGGTTATCACATCATCCAGCGATGGTGTCGGCAGGTTACAAAACTCATTACCCCAAAACACTATGCGCCATTCGAGGGCACACTTTGATTACCGCGAGGCAGCTATTTTTAACGATCCTAATGTTTGAACCTTATTCTGCGATAACAATCCAAGTGGAGGAGGCGATAAGAAGCGAAGCTCCCAAGGTTCGGAAACATTGTTTGACCCACTGGCGGGAGGTTCTCGATGGCCGCCAAACGGTGGCAGTCGATCAAACCAAATTGACGAGCTAAAAGTACCGGATGAATGTCTCCTAAGTCCCTCGTTGCTCACACATTGTTCGAGAGATTAGGCTTAGCACGTTATCTGCACGCGTCGAAAGAGGCCGCGGTTCAACTTGACGCGAGTTCAATCGATAAGGAAGAAACTCTTGCAAAGGCCATTGTGCTCGGTGCAAATCATTCTCCCAGTAATCGCCACTGTCGTTGCCAACAGCTGTTTCTCATTCATTTTCCATTCGACTGATTGTCCGGTCATCTGCTGGTGTTTGTTTCACTTTATTGTGTTTTCTTGAAAATCCAATATCATTAACACTAGAGCCTGTTTACGCCTATATTTACACGCGAAGAGATTGAACTGTACGCTGACTCTGTCTGTGCGACAAGTGGCAACATATAATACCATTCGAAGTTCGTAGATTGCTCATCTCCTGAGGCGCTTCACTATCACTAAAGATTGAAAGATTCTGTTCCACACCACACCAATATTCAGCTGTGTCCCCCAGACTTACAAGCTACGTTGGCATTTTACTTTCCTATCGATCTCTACCTAACTGGCAAGAACCTGAAGGGCGCATCTCTTCGCCTCAACTTTGCTCTCGTTTTTCACACCATTAAAACGTAAAACGCAAAAATCCATAGCTAAGGCATTTGATCACAGATACTGATTGCTAACAAATTGGTTGCCTTGCGGCACTCGATCTCCTACTGCGGCTTCCTGTGGCCCGGGCGAAGATTTTAAGTTTAATTGATGATGAAACGAAACATTGCGCGTTTTTACTTTACCACAGGACACAATTAACATTCGTCCCCTCGCCCCAGGGCTGTGCGCTATCCGTGGCAGGAAGGTGACCAAGGCACGATACAAACGTAAAACACTAGAGCAACGAAAGAGCCACGCGAACCGTGCGTCGCCGGTGTTTACCGTTTGTTGAGCTTATACCAGAGCACGATAAGCGTGCTGATGTACATCGTGATAATGATAAGCATGATTAGCACAAAGTTGGATTGCATGTCGACGTGCTCGATGTCCATGTCCTTCTGGAACAGCACCGGGTTCTTGAAGTGGCAATAGATAGTCGTTTCCGGACAGTTCAGATCTTCGCGGTTCATGCCGTAAACGGAGTTCAGGATCCCGTGAAAGCTGGCCCGATAGTAGCTGATGTGCCACATCCATTTGAAAACTGGTGTAATATCAACGTATCGCGTGCAGAAACCGAACACGGAGAACAGTACCGCCAAGATTGGTCCAATAAACACCGCCAGCTGTTGAAGTGGAAAGAAAAGAGAAAGAAAAACCGAACGATTCAAATTAATGCTACTAGCGCCATCTATTCGGCGTACCCAGAAAGCTTTGTGCCATAAAGCGAGCCTCCCATAATAAGTTTGCATTCCAAATGCTATAAAATGATAAACGGCCGTTCCGCAGACGAATCGTCGGTTTATCATTTTTCGGGCAATCATTCTTAGGATAGTAGGATTTTCAGCTAAAATACAATGTCTTCAACTCCGTCTACGAACCTTCACGGAGAGTGTTGCTCCTACGAAGAAACCCCACGCTTGGGCGCAAATCGAACCGGCCACGCAGAACAAGGCAAACAGGCAGAAGCGTTCGAAATTCACATAGTTCCCCGTCAGATGATAGCTGATGACGACGTATATCAGGGAGCAAAAAATCTAAAAGAAATAATAACCGACAGAAAAAATTACCGCTTTAGTCACTGCGGCGCGTGGACGATATGAATCACTGTGACGCTGGCCGTTTCTAAAGAAACATCGAGTGAGCGAGTGTGGATGATGAAATTAGGGACGAAAAACGTGTAACGGGATCCGGTCCAGGCCCGGTCGCTACACTTTCACTTACCTGCACCGGTATCTCGAGGACCAACACGGACAGGAAATACGGACCCAGCTTGTACCAGCGGTTGAAGTACTCCCTCGTCAATGATTCCATCTCGATTTGAACTGTTCAAAGAACGGAGAAGAGGAGGGTGTTTGGCACGGGAGGAGAAGTATCCGACGTCCACTAACTTACACGAAAGCACGACGGCCATTTTCCCGGTGTAAACCATCATCAGCATCGAACCGTAGAGATACACGTAGTTCGCCAGCACTTGGTTTGCGTTTGGTCCCACGCCGATGTACAGATACCCGAAGATGGTGGCGATCGTCGCGTGCGCCAAGATTCTACAGAACAGCAAAAACTAGCGAAATGATTGACGGTTAGAGAGTGCCGTACGTTTGACACATTATATGGGGGTTAGGAGTGCCGATTAATGGTAATGCTCAGTAATTGAATAAACATTACAAGCAGCCGCCAGCAGGAGAGAGAGATGAAAAGAAGCAACGCGTGACAATAATCTCGCCGAACCGGTTAAAACCCGTTCTCGAGGCCCACGAGTCAATTCAATACACCCACTTTTCCTTGGTCCGGGTTAGCCAGTCCCGTCGTGACGGATAACAGCACGGTCACGGTCTAGAATATTACCGCAAGCCGCGTTGGCACGGTTACTATCTGCTGCTCCAGAACCACAAGCCACACAGCACGGAAGCGTTGAATAATTCAAACGAACGATCGAACACGGTTCCGTGCATTCGATTGAAATATAAATCATTATCAACTCAGAATGGGGCCACCCGAGGCCGCAAGTGACTTTCAGCGATCGGGTTACGCAACAAGTGTTTGATGAAATTTTTAGACAAGAAACTCGCGGACCATAATTAAGATGTGAATATTGATTTCAACACCGACAGTCGGCAATTACTACACAATCGTCTGTCACGCGAGTGCAAACGCAACGTTAATAATAGTAATAATGGCTAACACGGTAATGGATGGACAACATGCTGAATGCATTAAAAAACTCCTTGATACTTACATAGTTTCGCCGGGTCATCAGCAAGTTTCGGTAAACCAATAGCAGAAACTGCATGATCAGGGAAGCAGGTTTCGTGTTCGTCAGTGAGCCATTTTCCTCGTACGACGATGTGTCCGTGCCTTCCGCCTCCTTTTGCAACTTAAACATTTCGTCCTTCGTGCCGATGCCAAAGCTCTGCAGGGATGGTTTCTCTGAAAACACAAAAAAGGTTTCGCAAATAGCTGTAGCCAAACAGATGTACCCTTACGAAAACTCCCAAATCCATATTCCGTTTGGCTATCGACTGGCCCCACGACCGGTTTCGCAAACAATATCGGAACGGAAGGGTAGTAATTAGCACGCGGATCTCTTCCGCTCGATCTGACAACGGCCAATTATGGCGGCGACATTAGGGTGGCACCGTCACGGACGACCGCCTCCAGACACAACAGGGAGAACAAAAAGTATCCCACCATCAACATCATCATCATCGGTGGCCCATATCGGTATTTACTGGGTGGTTTCGAACGCAACGTGGCGTACATCCCGTTCTTCCCGTTGGGGAGCACGCTTTTTTCGATCCTCGAACCGCTGCCGGGACGGCTTCGTGGCCACGCGGTATTTACATTTTCTACAAAACAACCATCGGCCATGTGGCACCATTCTGGTGATGGGGTTGGGGTCCGTGTTTGAAAACAGCACAATTGCAGGGCACCCGGTGTGGGGCGGCAGCAGACCGCTGGGCTCGAAAACCAGTTCAAGCGTAAGCGTAAATATGCTGAGCACAGGAGTACGTCGCAGAACTTGCTTCGCTGATTGCAGAGGTAGCGGTGGTGTGCTGCTGCCGCGGTCCTAAGATCAAAAGGAAGTTCCGGACGTAAAACAAATCCAGCAGTACGCTGAAATTAGCACCTCGCCTTAAGACAGCCGTTGGACCGGCCCAAAGTATCGATAATTAAAAAAGGCCATTCTAGAACTTTTGTGGCATTTGGGAGCCCAGACCAGGATGGCGATGAGTAAACGCTTTTAAGAGGCACGCCAAAGGCGATACTTTTTTTTTTGCACCCTTTTCGGCGTCATCTACCGCGATCGACCTCGCCGCCGAATCTTGAAACGCAGTAGTAACCGACGGAATTTGACCCCCGGGTGGGCCCCCGGGAAATTTGGTCTCACGCAGCACATTCAAAATCAACAACTAGTCAGCCACCGGCCACGCCAGTTCCTGTGCCGTGCGAAACAATGTAGCGTTGTTAATTATACATTCTTCGCACCAATCGCCGGAGATCGGAATCGGAGTGCATCCCGCGAGCGCGAACGAGCGTCCAGCGCAAATATTGGGACGATCTTGGCGACGAGGCTCGAAAATATTCCGTGCGAAATGTGGCACAACCGCGCCGTTGACTTCCTCTACCAATTACGTGCGCGGCCTGAGCAAACTTTCAGTAAGTATCCGGCGAACCGGAGCTGGCGAAGAGTGCGAAAAGTTCTCGGCAGTTCAGGGCGGGTGAATTACAACATGTGGCAATATGTTTGCCGACCACCGCGTTTATGGTAAGTATTTCTACTGCGGTGTAAAATATGATACCGCAGCAACAGGGAGAGAGAGTGAGAGAGAGAGAGGCTGCCTGGGCGGCTGCAAGAGCACTCCGAAGAAGTGCAGACAGCTTAAGCGAGTCTCCGGTTCAATGATTGATCCGAAGGCTTTTCCATCCGGCAGGCGCGGCTTCGCGTGCGCCAAGGTACTCTTCTAAGGGCGCGCACCTGAGTGGCGCAACCGCGTGGTGGTGGGCTGCCCCCCCCGTAACTTGGCGGTTGGAAAGGATGGTAAGCCGATCGAACGTGCGGAGGTCGCGCCTAGGAGGGTCACACGCGCAAGAAATGGTTTAACGGCATTCGCCGGTCGACCTTTCGATCGTGCGATGATCCGCCCGATCCGGATTCCCCGACGAGGGGAGGGGGAACAGAAATCAAACGGTGGCCACCGATGGCCTCGCAGCACTACCTACCGTTATCGTCGTACTCGGAATCCAGCTCGATGCAGCGGCTGCTGATTTCGTAATACTTCTTGAGCGCCGCCTTGATCACCTTCCCGACGTCGGCCCCGTACTCACCGACCGCTATCTCCATCACTGCGCGCGACCATTGGTGGACATTCGGCGAGCGATTGTTGCGTAGCGTAGACATGATGAAATCGGAGGACGCATTAGAAAAAGGCTTTCGGTTGGGGCGCGCTTAGCTACTCACTGAAATCGGCGGGATTGTGGTAGCTCGGGCAGTGGTAGCCGAGATCGCCCAGAAACGGAAGCATCTCCTTGGTGGGGCCCTGGTAGAAGCAGTGACCCTGCACGACCGTGTACAGCTGGTCGAACATCTCGAACAGGAGCGCACTCGGCGTGTGGATCGTGCACACGATCGTCCGGCCATCCTCGGCCAGCCGCTTCAGCAGCGAGACGCACTGGGCGCAGGACGAACTGTCCAGCCCGGTCGTCGGTTCGTCCAGGAACAGGATCGGTGGGTTGCTGATCATTTCCAGCGCGATGGCCAACCGCTTCTTCTGGCCCCCGGACAGGCCGGCCGTCGGCGTGGCGCCCTTCTGCTCCAGGCCGAGCATGAACAAAATCTTCTCGATCAGCTTGCGCTTCTCGGCAAGGTCGATCCCGAAGCCGAGCTTCAGGTGGGTCGCGCAGGTCATCGCCTCGTTCACCGTCAGCCAGGGTCGAAGGGCATCGTGTTGCTGGATGTAGCAGGACAGCTTGCGGAAGCTTTCCGAATTGTGCGAACGGCTTTTGCCGTTCACCTGCACCATGCCGCTGACACCGGACGACCTAAAACGACGACGACGAGCATGAAAGATTATTATTACTCCGACAGGAACTTGCGCCTGGCGTTGCCCTTTGCACGTGAACTTACACATAACCGGCCATGATGTTGAGCAGCGTGCTTTTGCCCGCCCCGGACGGACCCATGATGGCGGTCAGTTCTCCCGACTTGAACGATCCATTCAGCCCGTGAAGAATCTCCTTCGACTCTGCAATGGAACGAACGGACGGATGGGACGGACGAAGGAGCCGATTAATGATTATAAATACAGCGTACACTTGCCGTTAAGGCCGCCAAAATTTATCATATTTCACGCCGCTGTCGCAACAAATTGGCCACTTAGCGCTCAGCGTGGCCAGCTTGTAACAACCTTGGCGCCGATGGTCGAGTTCGGAACTTTGCCACCCCGCCCGGAGCAACGGAATGAGGATCCATTTTTCATATTTCCGTTCGCGTTCAGCAACACAGAACCGATCAGTCATCGATCATCTCGGTGGCGATCGTGTCCAGCGACATCACAGTTTCGGACCGTGCCGAGAAGGGATTTGTATGATTCTTTGTGAGGAAACCCGTTTTCGGGGATGTTTTTCTTTTATCGTTAACAGTTCGTGTTTCAAAGGTTCGAAACGCCATTTGAAACCATTCGGGAATGTCCAAAAGTCCCAAAAAGAAATGTAGAAACAGCTTACTCCGAAGCACATTCCTTCCAGTGACGTCCGAGATTCTGAATTTAAAATTCAACAGTTTCTTATTGCGATCGAGAATGATCTCACCGTAAATGTGGCTCTGGATCTGGCTCCACAGTTAAATAAAAATCACAACCGTAGCCTTCGCATCTGCGTTGTTACGATTGCTGCGCGGCGACATTGAGATGCTGGTGGGTTCGTTACAAATTTCTTCCGACTTCCTTATGACCTCGTTGCCTCGAGTGACGGCTGATCGATGGATTACCGGCACCACAACCGCAACGTAACGGACAGACACGGGAAGTGGTGACTACACTTTGTGGGTGATGTAACTTCCAACACCGCTCAGAGCATTCGGCCACGGATGGAAGAGTGGCCCCCGCGGACGACGATGCAGTTCCGTAGCGGGGCCATTATCAATACTCTCCCATGCAGCACTAGTAAGCAGACACCGTCTTAGATGCCATTGGCAAAAACCTGTCACGATTGTCGCCCGCATTAGAAAGTGAAATCATGTCCCTAGTCTTTTCACGCTGCACCGGGCGAAGAAAGGAAAATTGCATCGCCAGCCGAGCGTGGAGCGATGCCCCCACGAGCTCCAGCTTCTTTCCGGTTACCGGGATGGACGTGTGAAGACCGTCGACAAAGGCCGCTCGATCAATGTCAAGAAGTTATTAACAGATTTCAATGTTATGATTAAATGCACATCCCCTTCAAACCCCGACCGACCGGGCCGAAGATCGAGTGAAATTGTGGCGAACGGTCCCGGAGAAGGTCAGCGAAGGCATCATCAATTTTCTCAAATTAATTGAACTCTAATTGAACTCAGTTTGCCTTTCCGAGACTTTCGACTTTCGGGTCCATGTTTGCCATTCTGCTTCGCGCCTGGGTTCGGGCGGTTTTTGCCCATATCGCTGCCGCCGCCGCCGCTCCCCAATTAAACATTGAAACTTCGAGATCGCACAGCCTCTTATGCCCCGCGTATGTTGACACGGTCAGCACTCTCGTTCCTCGATCGAGGCCGGCTCGGCGGTCGGTCAAAGCGCGACACGAACGTGTGGCGTACATAACGTGTTGATTGTCGATGACCAATTGACGTCCAATTGCCGAGCATAACGGTAATTCCGCCCCGCCGCCGGTGCAATGGGAGTGAGTCGCTCCCGCACGCACACCCGTTCCATAATTCCTGCGCACACGATCTGTGCCAGGGTTATGCTTGACCGCCGATTTTCGTCCGCACGCACGCGCGCGAGACGATCGTCAACCTGTTGCCTTTCGGAGGCGGCCACGACGGCTTCGGCCCATTGAATTTTGGGGGGGGGGGGGGGCCTGATTCGCCAATTTGCCGCAAAAAAAGGTATTGGTTTTGCTGCCGGTCCGGGACGGGACTACATCAAAAGAAAGATTGGAGTGCATTAAATATTTGCTAGTGGCCAATGTTTATTGCCGATAAAATAAACGCGGAACAAGGCTTCTGGTTGTAAAAAAGCAACAAAACGCGCCACTGACAGCGACCCGTGAAAAGCAGGATATTGATTTATGGATCTTTCTTGTGCCTAATCTTGAGAAGCGGACTTGAATGTTGATGACTAACAAAAACGGTAGTTTCAGCTCGTTAGGCACGCCAACTCGATCTACCGATTCCGAGTTGATCGCAACAATGTGGCCCTGCGCAAATGCGCAATGCAACTAGATGTTCAAGAAGATCATTGACACCTTCGAGGGTGGCTCGACGATCGATTATCGTCGGCTTTTATTGCCCCACAGATTTATGATCCGCTAAACGACACACCGCCTAAGGTACAGTATCATCCGGCGGGCAAATATGTTTGTGACCGTGCGTGGAAAACAACGGCATTTTTGGGTCAAGAGCCGCATACCGTGCGATGCTCACGAAACGTTCACGACGATTTTGCATGATTTTTTTTCGACCGATCGCATCGATTGCAAGATCTCTTCTAGTTTGACCACAAAAGGCGGGAGGGTTGTGTCTGCAGCGGAAGCACTTTGGTGGCCCGAGGCCGATGTTTCCAAATAGTTTAAAATATGCACACCCCACACATTCGGGGTTATTTGGGGCCAGGTCCATTTGGAACGGGTTTTTGGCCGGTTTTGCGTAGACCAAGCGCCCGCTGCCAAACGGGACTAAGCCGTCTCGGGCGAAGTCCGATCCGGCGGAAAATTGATTCGTCAGAGTCCAAAATGCCAAATGTATGCAAAGCGATGCCCTTCATCGTAGCGCGAAAGCCATCGGTCGGCTTCGTCCTGTGGCCGCTCTCGATCCCGTGTTGTTGCAAACTCATGTTACGCCAACGACGCAGATGGTCACAAAAAAACGGACCATTTATCGCGGCTGATTTGTAGAGTTGCGGAACGGATTCCATTCCCGGTGTTGCCGGTGTTCCGATTGTGTTAAGATTTCGTGTTCGATTTCAACCGAATCGCTCGTCGAAGGTTGGCCAGCTTCGGCCAGGTTGTTTTCTTTGTTTGCTTCTTCTAGCATATTTTCTAATGATAGCATACTTTCCGGAGACACCGAGTTGCGCATAGCGACGGCAAGAATGGGCGGCCAGTCTATAATTATTGATCGTAGTGCACGAGTGCCCTTCGTGGTGGCGTAAGACCAGCACGGCCAAACACCCAGTAGCGGCCGGCTTCTGGCAAAGCATCGTTAGAATTGACTCAAAGCCACCACGGTCCAGTGACCGCTGCAGTAATGTACCTACAATTGATGCAGAGCACATGCGTATGTGGGGTTCGGTGGACCACCTTGAGCAAAACTGAGCCGAAGGGGGTAGAAACGGAGCACGACACCGCGAGGCTATTTTCACTTCCCTTCCCGTGCGGTGACGTAGAACTCTCGTGCGCCATTAGCGCGCCGTGAAACTTTGAGGTTAAGAACATTTCGCGCGGCCTGCGCGGAGCATAAACGAAAGTGGCGCCGGGGGGGGGGCTGCCATTAGAGAGGTAGTTCACCGGCCCACCTTGACACATTGCGATAATGAGCGTCTGTGGTGAATGATCTTCCCCGTGCCACTTCGTGCTTGGTGCAAAACTGTACAGAAAGCTTCCCCGTGCGGGACCGGTTAGCGGGGGTATTTCCTTGCAGGAGCAGAATTTCCTCCGGCAGAGGAAATTCTCTGTGCCGGAAATACACACGGGGAACTCTGGTGTCGAGAAAAAGCGGCAGCGCGATCACGTGCGATCAGCAGAACCGGCGTGTTATCCAGCATGTTAATGACCGATCCTTGAGCCGCCAGGCCAAGTGTGCCGCTGGTAACCCAGTAAAACATCCGCTTGAAAGTAATGTTTAATTTATCATCATCTCGTTTGAATATTCCCTAGCCGGTTGATCAAGTCCCGAGCCGTTCGGTTCCGCGGGTTTGAATCCTAACCATCCGGAGTCTCCGATAGGCGCAGGAAAGGTAATGTAATGCCATTCATTAGAAACGTTTATTGATTTGCCGATTTACGATTGGTAGCCGGCCAGAACGGGGGCTGGACTGGAGCTGCGGCTGGCGACCGACTGGTAGCCACATTCGTGACCGGTTTATGGTGATGCTGCCGAAGGGGAACTACAACATTTATCGTGCTAATGACTCGTGCAGTGATTCTTGCCCACAGTAATCTTGCCGATTGATGCCGAATGCTAATGCGAATGGTATTAAAAATACTTCTCACCACGGCACATGTTGGTCGTGTGCTCGGTGAGAAAAGGCGGTGTGCCAGGAATTGCTGCACGCCGGCGAAGGTGTCCGCAACAATGCCGATTGGTGCGCCCCTAAATGAGCAATGGTGGGGTGCACCCGATCGTTAGAGTAAAATATGCCAATGCATTCGAGAGCGAATTATATTTTATGAGCGCGTTTTACGACATCCTTGCATTCGCGATGGATTTCCAAAGGGTTCCTAAAAAAATACACGCAGACGATAGGCGTAGTAAGGATTTTTAAGCTGTTATCTTGGAGTGTGGCTGTCGAAAAACATTCCCAAAAAACAGTTCTTATCAATTGAAAAACTTTTCAACAGCTGATTGGACGATGGCAGAAAACGGCACCAACGATGGTCTCCATTAATATTTGAACAGGTGATCGGGTCGAAAAAAACAGGTTCTAGATAATCTGATCGTCTAACACCGATTGGAACGTTTTCTGGGCCACGAAATGTGAAGCGTATACTAAAATATTCGTACGACTGTGGGCCTGGTGAACGGAACCACGTGTAGTGGACGGTGAACGCGTGGCGGTCTCCAATGAAGCATAAACCAAAAAAACAGCAAGACCACCTTGAGCCAATGAAAGTGCCCAGTCGACCTTAGCCGAACCGACTTACCAAACTTTGCCTTCGATATGTTGAAGCGCTTCACGTTGTAGCGGATGTCGCGAAACACGATGTCGACGGGCGGCCGCTTGGGGAAGCGATAGTCCTGCGTCTCGAGCAGCCCATTGTGGTACATCGTGTTGTTGTTGGCGCCTTCCTGACTATCGTTCAGCTCGATCGAATCGTCGATCGACGAGCTCTCGCCGTTCGCCGGACAGCAGCTGAACGCTGACGACGAACCCGCCGTGGTCGCTTTCGTCCGTGCGGCCATTTCGGAGTGACCGATCTTCTCGCCCGGCTGGTTGCCGGATGCCACACACGTTTCACCCCTTGCTGGGGTCATCATTTAAGCACGATAGTTTTTGAACAATCTTTCCCAACCGCACAACAGAAATTCTTTTCGACCGACACTATTAGCAAACTCACTGCGCTCTGTCACTAAAGTACGACCATCGTTCGTCTGGGCACTGGCAATGTTCTACGCTACTAAAATGGTGTAGCTTCCTCCGGAATGTGCGACGAAATGATCAATATCCTGGAAAACGTTACATTAAATTAGATTGTTTGTTCTCCCACCGGCACACAACGTTCTCACACGAGTTCCGTAATCCGAACGGTGTAGTTTTAAATGCTCTGAGCTCGCGCATCATTAATGAGTGTTTCGTAATTACGGCTCCATCAGGGAAGCAAGTAGTGTTACAATTGAACCAATTATTTTCGCAAATTATCCGTGAATCCGGGCACGCTTCACGTTGTAATTGATATTCCACTTCGCCACGAATGTTCCACCGAACGAGGTGCGCTTTTTCTATCCCCACTACAGCGAGCGATCTTTCAGTGAAGGAGTGCATCCAGCCCTATCGCAACAGAGGTTCGCTATGCAGCGTTGGTTCGTTCTTTTTCCCCGAACAGGGGGAACTCCCAGATTGTCGGACCCGATCGCCAAGTGTCGAATGTGAGCTTCTGGAGCAAGTTAGCTATCGCGATGCAACCGAATCGCACACTCTATTTACAAACAATCGTCACATGTAACGGCGAGCACTTCTTGCTACGATTCCGCGGTTCTACAGCTTGCATTAAAAATTACAGCCCGACCACTATCGCAGGAGCTGAAACGATGGCGTCGGTGACCGTGCGGCACGTGCGAAGGCTCACGGAACACTGACGTCCAGAGGAAGCATTGACTACGGAAAAAGCGGAATCTGTTCGCGAGCGGCGAGCTGCAGTGCATTAAATACGTCTGACACCTGGGAAATGAATTGGGGTCTGAGAAGCACGCGCCATGATATCGCCACGATCGCTAGAATACACGCTCGAGATCATTTCTTGATGATAAAATTAGTACACCAAATTAGACGATGCGCATTCTAATCGCAGCCACCGATCTTTTTCGCTGAAGATCACGTCAGCCCAGATGACGTCAACACTGGCCTTACAATAAACAATGGCTAGTCGGGCAACCACCCACTGTGAATCCAGAACTCTCGCAAGGTTTTCTTTATGTATGCCGATCATCCGTTTCTACTGGGGCATTCGCAGATGATCAACTTACGGCCAACGTCAGGTTATGCAACGAATGCCGCGCACAGATCATAGTTGGGATAAAATAGTTAAATTCATCGTAGCTAATCGTTGTGTCTCTTCCGACTTCCTGCACTGACACGCACGGCCGAGTATCAAAGGAATCACTAATTGGAATGAAAAATAAAATCCATATCGACAGGCTCATTACTCATTGTAGTTTATCATCACGCCGCAGTGTTTGAATAATTAATGCAACCGGCCTTCCCAGGGCGTAAAAAGCGGGTCAGTCACGGCAGACTAATCACACAACCCTTCCGTAATGATCCTATTTCTGGGACCCATCGCAATCGCCGCATTCGCTGCGGCTAAGAAGTGTCTGAATCATCAACTCGGTTCCATACAGGATTATTTTGCTGATTCCGTACCTCTTAGGGAAATTCAGTTTATTTTGGCAATGGAATGAACAGCTCTCCAATCTTAAGACGTCCGTCAAGCCGCGTCCTTTTTCTGTGCATCGATCAATGGTTTCTGCGATGCGAACGACTTTGGCCCACTTGACTTCGTGGCCCCTAGCATCGGACAAAATTGGCCAACATCTGACGTTCACCTTTCCCAAACGAATACAAAAAAACAATGCCCGAAATGGTAGCGACGGCAGTGAATTGGCTTTCGAAAGTCCTAATCATACCAAACGGCCGTTGGCGATCGAGGCTCCCACACAGCAGTGACCTTTGCCCGCCAAGCGACTCCAAAAGATCAGGCTCCGTGTGCCTGAGCCCCTACCATGACCAACCGACCCATATCAGTGGATCCGGTAACCTAATTACCATTCCCGCGTTCTCACCTAGTAGACCCACTAACCATACTTGACGGTCGGGGCCCTGCGCAAACCGGTCAAAGTCAGCGCCGCCATGCGAACAATGTTAGCCTCTATCAATTCTGACACGTCTTACGCCAAACGGCCCAAGGAAGACCCGTGAAGACGCTTCCCCTTATCAATCGCTAATAATGCAACAACAGGCCACCACGCAAAAGGGGAGGCGGCGGCTTGACAATGGTGACCTAATCACGAACGGAATTCATGATGGCTGTGCGGTTTACGGCGCACAGCACAGTTCTGTCAAGGGAATTCTTCGACGCCACCGGCCGTCCGCGGAACGTGCGCCGTCGTGATTAATGGAAGGCACGGTGCGTCGTCTGAAACCCTAAACCGCGTCGTTCCGTTGTTAGCATTCGCGCAGTCGAGTAAGGCACTACCGGGTCGTAAGCTAAAGTTCAGCCTCGAGTGTGTCGAGCACTCGGACGCAGCAACTCGAGATCGTTTTGCGCAACTCGAGTTCGATAGCAAAATGGCATCAATCTTTCATCCGTGATCGGCCAGACACCGACGCTTTGATTGATGATCGATCGATCGTTTATCGCCAGTTTTTCGCTGTCATCGAGCGTCCTTTAGCATTTGAAAGATAGGTGACCGCAACGGTCGCACCGGGCACACCACGATCGATCCTTTTGAAGTTCGCAGATAGCCACCCGCGTGAGTTATCAACATATTGAGTTCCGTGTACATCCGTGTCGGGCCAGAGACGCAATCTGTCGGCCTCGGGATGCACGTCTCGCGCTGTTGCAATACCTGGGCTGCGTGGTGTGGAATATTAATGCACGGAAGCATCATCCGGTGAGGCACGAACACGCAGCATGATCTGCCACCGAAGGAAGGAAGCTCGATCAACAAATTCTTCTCTTGTCTAAGATCTCGACGGTGGTTTTAGAATGCCCAGAGGCTGGCTTCTAATAAGCTTACTCGTTTCGTAGCACTCTGACATTGACCTTCCGGGGGGGAGGGCATCGTGACCTTGCCGTGGCCAAAAGTATAGCCGTGTGTAAGCATAAAATAGTTTTAATTATCCCAGCCAGCTCAATGTTCAGCGAGTGGCTGCTCGCGAGCCACCAGTTTCGGGTTTATTTCGGGCCTTTGGCTAATGGCGCTGGGCATTCAACTCTTTGGTCGAAGTTTATTGGACGGATAAAGATAAAGTGGAGTTGTAAAAGGAGCACGCAAAGCGCGAAGAATGTCGCTCTGGTCTCAGGACATAAAAAAACCCCGCGCGCAGCGTTAGCTCCAGGCTGTCTGGAAACCAGATTGTGGCCTTCTTGGATTCAGTTCCGTGGTTTCCACACGTTCTGCCACGTCCACTTTGTTGTTGTCCAAAATTTCGCGTACCCGTTCGTATAAACAACATCGGAAACGTTATATCGGCGCCACAAACCAGACCCGGAGCTTCTCGGCCCACTCGTCCACCTAACGACGATCGGCAGAGTCACGGCCGATCGCGGCGTTCTAGGTTCCGACCAGTTTTCTTTTCCGCACTAATACGCGCGGTTTTATTCTTGGCCACGAGCTGTTCGATTCGCTTCGCTGGACATGCTGCCCGCGCCGAGAACGGCCGGTGACAGCTGTTGCTGGCAACGGAGTCCCTTGAATCACAATCTTTTCCAAACGTCGTATCAATTGCGGTCCGGCAAGGAGCGCTCGAGTGCACTCTCAAGTGCATCAGTGCACCGCACCGCACACAGGTCCGTCGTTTAGGCGCAGCATTGAAAGGTTGTTTATGTTCCCCTTCACACGTGTGTTGCCTCGCGCGCGGGAAGCCCTGGCCGGCGGCTTCTTTCCTCCACACCCAGGCCTACTCGTTTGCCATGGCACAGACCGCCGCCGACCGTCACGACCGTTGCGCGGCTTCCGATTTTGCGAAACCGCCGGCCCTTCGGTTTCTTCTTTCTTTTCCCACCCCGCGCGGTTGTTGCAAGGTAGGTAGGTTCTACGCACGCCATGCGCAGGCCCCGTTCTCGATCGGATATCGGCTGACGAAACCGACGACCGATGAAGCAACCGAACCACACATGGGCGGTCTTTTTAAAAGCGTTAACCTACCCGCCCAGACGCCACCCGAATCGGGCCAATTACCATGCCACCGCTGGATCCGTTTTAAATTCCGACACTGGCCTGCGATTCAAAAGTCCCCAGCCAAAGGTTTAATCACAACCCGGAAAAGATTTAATTCGTCGCACTCGCAGTCGGCGATGACGTCGATCGCAACGCACGCGCTACGGAATTGATCGTTCTTATCGTCGTTGGCTGCGTTCTTATCACACGCTGCCGCAGGAAATGCAAACAGAAACCATCCGGTTTGCCAGTCGCAGGGTCTGGTCGGTCTGGAGATATTTCAACACTTCGAACCACTTCGTTCTTCCTTCACTTGGCGCTCGCGGGAGGTGGGTCTTCACCCTCGGAGGATAAGCTCCGGTGTTAGCTCCGACGAAACACTCACGACCACTATTGTTTACGCCGTCCGGTGTCCACGGGTATCGGAAATCGATCGAAACCCGGCACGAATGCGCCACAATCTGTCGCGCTCTATCTCTCTCGACCGAGAACGAACGGGAACGTCAACATTTGCTTATGCTTTCGCCGGTCCGTTGATTAGAGCGCGCCGTTAGATTGCTTCCCGCGGCGGCCGCACAAACAATCGTTACGAACCGTTCCGACGACGTTGCGCGCGAGAAGCGCACGAAACCGAATTGAATCATCCGTTCCGTTCCGCCGTTGCGGCCACCCTTAAATTGTGTCCGCTCACCCGGCTGTTGTTGTTACTGTCGGCATGTGGTCCACAGGCAACCCTTGCGCCTTTGTGAGAGAGAGCGACTCTAGCTCCGAGCACTGGTCATCTTAACTCTTCAACGTGCGCGGAAAGACTGACCGATTCGCCGAACGGTGGCGGAAAACTTGTCTGGCCACAGCGGAATCGCACTGTGGGGAATTTGTGTCGTACAGATGGACATATTCGGTTTCAGGAAAAATCTACGGATTTTTTTCAACGTTCGCTTACTTATTTTTTACAGGTCATTTAGTATCAACATGTCACAGTATTTTTTACAACGGAAAAAATAATTTGATCGAATTTTTTTGTGGGCAACAAATTAAATTTATGGACGAATGTTGAAAGTGTATAAGGATTTGGTCCCTAGCGACTTCCATCTGTTTTCAGACATAAAAAATCATGCCTGAAAATCGGTTTTCATCAAATGATGACGCCGTAACAGCTGTGGAAGCCTTTCCAGTTTTTCACTTCAGGGATGGAATTTATAAATTGGAGTTGGATGGAACAAGTGTATTGGTGTTCAGGCAGCCCATACTGAATTTCAAGTGTATTTCAAACCATAACAGTCTGTTTTTCTTATCAAGGCTCCGAATATAATGAACATCCCAGAACTTATTAGACTATTTCTGCATCCAAACTTAAATCGATATTTTATACGTGATTAAATACACGATCGATCGCGATATCGACATAAATATTTAATATGGCAATGAAAAAACACCAAATAAAAAATTCTAAAAATTTAAAAAAATAAGAATATTAATAAAAATAATATAATTAAAAATTGCACAACGTTGAAGTTCAAGTTTCGGAATCTCGATGTTCCAGTTTACCTAAATAATAGAAAAGACATAAAGTTCGTGAAGGCAATATGTTTTTGGCCATTTCATAGACTACGTAGAGACAAAGTGCCATACATTGAGTGTTTTCTTAGGCCTAGCGGATACGAACGGATCGAGGAAGATTCAAAACCTACATAATTTAAAATTGCCCCAATTTAAATTATGATAGTATAGGCATTTTTTGTTGTAAAGTTCTGTGGTTCATTCTCCGGTTAGATGGTTGCATTTTCGTGGTTTTCGTGGCGGTGAAACGGTGAACGGTATTTTGCTGTGTACACAGAATTATTTTCACAATAAACGCATATGATCGGTTTGACCGGATTAATACATTTTATCTTTGAATAAATGTAATTTATATGAACCTTTGCTTTGCTGGTTCTTATGAAAATTCGGGATCCGTTCGCCGTTCGTTCGATCGTTCGGGTCGAGATCTGAAAATGCATCGATCGATCAGGAACAATCCTTTCAGCGAGCGAGATCCGAGTTGGGCACGAGCTCGTGAAGGTTTTCGGCCCAGTTATTTTCGTTTTACTTCGGCTGATGGGGGGAAGAAAAAATGTAGAAGCGCTCGCAAAAAATTTTTGTTTTGTTTGGTTTGGCCAAAACTTGTCGCGTCGCAGACTCGGCCACGGTGGGATCGCTGCCAAGTAGGTCACAAACTGTATCCTTCGTGGATTCCAAGAATTTTCGTCTTGCATCGTGATAAGCACGTGACATTGAGGCGCCCAAACAAACCGTTTTCGGGAGCACGATCGGTGAAAGTTGTATGGTTACTCGTAGCCTCGGATCACGTGCGGAGGCTGCGTCCGTCGATCTCGAAATATCACTGCACTTGACTCGTTTAGTTTTTGTTGTTCGTCCGTTGTACTGCCTTCCTGGTCGGTGACGTCACGAAAGCCTTTGGATTGTGCAACATCAACACCAGGGTTACTGTCCGCACTGGAGGATGATAGGACTACCGTGACCGCCAGTTGCGTCGGATGAGGCGGGCCAATCTTCGAAGAATCTCGGTTCAATCGTCCGGCCGAAGGGCACATGGTCGTAGCTCCCTCCTGCCGCTACCATGAGCCCGATCAGCAGAGGGCGCCAATCGACTGACTGGGGGACGTGCGATAATCCTTGTTTAATATGCACTAATCGGAATGCATCAGATCTGAGCCTCCTCCGGCTCGGTGAGTCGGGTGACTAATTGTCTTTATTTTAGTTTACTCAATCAGTTCGTATCGCCGCTGCAAGGCCGTTCGGTTAGACGGTTAATCAAGAAAGGCTATTAATACGATAAATGGTACCTGCACGGGGGGGAACTTCCCTTCCACGGATCTTCCCATCGGTGTCAGGCGTGCGGAACTTGTTTGTCGTGGGACTGACCTATTTTCGCCGCAGGGGCCCTGCCCAAGACTGACGGATCTGACGTCACCATCGGGCACAGGGACGATCGTGCCTTGGGGCGCCTGAAAGGGTAGTTTATTAGACCGCACATGAAACTTGCTTGCCGTTGTAAAGGTGAGTTACCTTCGATTGGAGCCGCTGATTACGGATCCAATCATGGAACCTAATCTACTGTTTAACTTCCATTAGAACGTTCGGAAGGTACTGCCGGTAACGAGGTGGGTAACGATATCTAAGGGAACTACCTCGTTCGGTTGGTGTTTAAACCCGTACGGTTAAACCAACGTACGAAACAGCTCACTCAACACTGTACAACAATGTCGTGCATCGAACAAATGCGGTTTAAGGCGACTACATCTGATAAGAAAGGGCTACCCATGTGCCTTCGCAGGGTTATTGAACTTGCCTTGCACTCCAGTTATCGGCCCCAGCGAGCCTCCAAAATTGCATTTATGCAGTGTTGAGAGCGATAAGATTCCTGGGCCCGGTCACCTATCAGTATGGCTGGGTTTTAGGCCGAAACGTGACCATTATCCAGCGATAAGATCCTTTAAGTCGTGGCTCTAGGATTTCATAAATCGCTAAATACGTAGCCAGCCAGCAGTCTAACCGATAGCCGTGGCTATTTTATCTTATCATCACCGGCGTTTCGGGAACGTACAGTTCAATTCGTTCAATTCGGAACATGTTTATTAGAAGCCACAGAAGCACTTCTCCATTAGAGTCTAATGAATGGCTGTCGATTAAGACGGGCGAGTGACGGGTGTTTGCTCACGAGCTGAGCCCAATTAATGGACCTTTAATAACCGATTCGGTAAGTCACATTTATTTTTAATTTCATGTTCAGTGGGCCGCAAATTGAGCTGAACGATTCATACCCAAGACCAGCCCGACGGCAATCGCGATGGTCAACAGGATGGCCGCCGAAGCGTGAGCAGCAGATTTGGCTTTTCGCTTCGGTGGCCTATCGTGATTTCGGCCCAGCCGCGGAGAATGACTGAGCGTTCGCATTGGCCATAGCAAAAGTGTTTAGTCACGCAAGAACTCGTTGGCGGGAATTGCTTACATTTAGCGTTCGTTCACCGTGGAATTCCTTCGGCTTCATCGCATTCGAAAAACAGATTTATGCGGTAATAATATTACGGACTCTGTTTGCATATATTCAAAGCGGAGCACTTAGCAAGAGTGTTCTAAAAAGGGGTTCATTCATGTTTTGATCCGCTGCCGTCGCTGCATCGGAACGGCACATGGAAAACAGTCATCAATCGTGACTGGATGCACTTCCAGTCTCTTCGGCCGAGAGGCTCACGTCTGCGGAAATAATGAGCCGCGCCGTAATCGTGATAGCGAGCTGCACAAAGAGATGACTGCCGCCATTTACCGCGTTTAACCTTTCCATTAGCAACAATTACCCGGTCACAAAGCGAGGTTCTAATCGAATGAAACGTCTGTCAACGATGCGCGACACGTTTTAGTGAATCTGAGAACATTATCCGATTGTTGTTGTTGCACCAGTTGTGTATGGTTTGGCTGAACTTTTTGTTGGAGGTCCAAATTTTGCAACCCACTAGGTGGGTTAGGCAATGTAATCGATGTTGTTGTATGTTGATTGGTGCAACCGGAGAAACCTTTCAAAAAAACCTAAAGCTGCCAAACAGGTTTTTAATAATAGGGGCGTAAAATTAAAATGCTTTAATAAAAAATCTTTTAACATTTCAAGAGATCCTCGGATACGATCTCCTTAACCACATATTTCAGGGAATTACCTAACTGTACGTGGGTCCAATGCCCAGGACTTGTGGCACATCAGCCAATCCTTGCGATTGTCCCTCCGGGGGTTAGCATTCATAAATGCTTGGGCATTGGCACGTCAAAAGCTGCCTGCAGATCCCCCGGCGTTCCAGGGTATTCTGGCTACACCCAACAGAGCATTTGTCTCGAGAACTTAAAGAGCAAGGGTAGCCCTTAAAAGGTCTTCATTCGCAGCCAGCTCGCGCATCATGTGGTCTCCGTTTATAATCTCCTCATCGGTGAATAGCACTCTCCCGCTTCGCCTGCGACCTATTTTATTTTTCTATATCCTGCTTACCTACCTTTTTTCGGAAAAGGACGCTAAGGTTCGTCGCCTGCAGTTTTCACCATACGCCTAAGAGTCCCACAGAACCGCCATGGTCCGCACTTCGTCGCTTCGACAATGGTTGCCATTTTTTGATGCCTCAGCACCGTTTAAATGATGGAAAGCAGAGACGAATAAGACTTACCTTAAGTGTTTTCCAATATATTAAATTTAGCCCAATTTAGAATTAATAACAATGGACACGGATTTTCTTTAGCTGTATTCAGCACACGCATTTCGAGCTGCGCCGCACTATGGGGAAAACAAGTTCATAAGCCTACTTAGAAACCGAGGATTTTAGTTATACTTTCTTAAAATAGATAAGTTATCTTTCTGTCAAAGTCGGAAGGGTGGTTAAAATTACTCTTGAAAACACAATCCGTAGCTTCTTGCTAAAACAAAATATGTCCGTCTGTGACAAACAAATTCCTCATAGTGCGTTTCAAAAGCGTTGAAAGCTTCAAAGCTTCGTGAAACGAAGTGCGCTGCAATTCGTTTCACGCATGCAAGCTCTACATTGAACACAAAGGAGTTGTATGCAAACATTTAAAAAAGACGGTTGATGAATCGCAAGATATTTCAGCTCGTGCCATCTCTTCTGTCACCGTTCGACGTTTCATTTCAATTTGCAAAGTGCGTCACCGCAGAACACGTTCGCCGTCTCTATACGTAAGCTATGTGAGGATTAATCTTTGCACGGCTTTGCATATCGTAAAGAAAATGGTCATCGTGTATTAGGAAACATCAACATCAGTTTTGGATAAAACATTTATTGGCTATCGAAGACTAACTTATACTATCGGGGTTATACGATGAACAATTCTTAGGTCATAGAAATCAATCGTTATCGTTGGAATGCCAAACGAATGCGTACCGCGCACGTTAGCGTATTATTTACAGTAAAAGGTGAACTAAACATGGACAACGAAAACAAGACGTATTGCGCTAAGCACCTAGCGATGCACTTTAGATAAGGTTGTGAATGAAACAATGGAACCTAACCTCGTGTTTTTGGCAACCAATTTTTTGGTATCAAACTGTTGGCCCCCCCGTGTCTACGGCACGGTCTCCGTCTGGTAACAAAATCTTATCACGTTTTTTTCAGCACAATATCACGAAGAAATTGCATCGACCAACGGACCGTCGATCCAGTGTCGATCGTTGAAATTGGCAGGAACTGTATGCGACTGGCGAATCATCGGGTGGGTTCTTCGGGAACGGCTCTTCGTCGCCTTCGCACCGAACGGGGCGGCCTACCGCACGGACATCACCTTCCACCGGAGGCAGAAGTAACAGAGGACACGCACAAAGATCAGCGTTGCGCAGAGAGCATACACATCCTTCCAGAACTGATCGCCCTCCATCGAAATCTCCGACAGGAATTTGGCCGGATATCTAACGGGAAATCGAGAGGTAGGTGAAACGGAAACTCGAAGACATGGCCATACTGCTACCAACCTGTAATGGCAGTACGGCTTCAGCTCGCAGTCGAGCGTTTGTCGATTTTCCCCATAGATTGCGTTCACGTAGCCCTCTAAACCGTAGCGCAGATAAGAAATGTGACTACCCCATTTTAGGTAGCTCGGCAGATCGCGCAACGTCACACCGAAGCCAGCGAACATCATCATTGGGATGGTCAGTACGGGCCCGAGGAATGTACCGTTCTGTTGAATGGAGCGCGAAAGGGGTGAGCGATCTGCACATCGATTGCCGCGCGATTCTGATAAGCGCACAAAGACGGCCACGGCGTTACTCACCACCACGTTAAACCAGGCTCCAATCGTCAACCCGAGGCTCTGCGCTATCATCACTATCAGCAGGCTGATGGTGAAAAACATCCCAAACCGGAACCACTCCATCGGCTGGCCGCTCATCAGGTAGATGATGACGGTGAAGATCAGGCAACACGCCACCGACAGCGGGATATCGATGATCGTGACGGAGAGGTAGTAACACTTGAGCGTGTACCATCGATTGAAGTGCTCCTTCAGGATGACGCCCATCTCGGTGGGGACTGCACGGGAAGAACGGCACGGACGGGTTAAGAACAACATTGTGGGCCGGTCGACGCTCGCCAGCTGTCAGGATTGTTTGCACTCACATGTCAGCACGGTCAGCATCATGGTGGCCATCATGTGGTGCATCAGGATCGAGAACAGCAGATTGTAGTTATCGAGTACGCGCGAACCCTCGTTGCCCGCGTCAATGAACAGGAATCCCAGCATGGCCGCGATGATGATGTTCACGCCGAACCGCAGATGCGTAAGGGTGGCGTCGCGTCTCGCCTTGATAATGCCACGCTTGATCAGCACCTGAAGCTGATACATCTGGGACGTAGACGTCAGGGCATTCTTCTGCTCCAGATGCTTCTTTATCGGATACTTCTTCCGCCAATCCTCGACCTTCAGTATGTTGCGCTTGTCGGCGAACCACTCCGTCGATTCGCCATTACCCATCTCCATCACCATTCGCTGGATACGATCTTCGCCGTGTTCGCCGCACGCCAACTCAATCACTGCAATGGATCGTTCGGGAAAATCTAGATCATTTATCGGTTCCAAGTCAATTTCTTCGCGCACCCACCGTAGTCGGCCGGGTTGTGGTACACCGGACAAGGCATGTCCACCGACTGCAGGAACGGCACGAGACTGTTCGTACAGCCCTGGTACATACACTCGCCGTTCGACAGCACGTACACCTGATCAAACTCCTGGAACAATTTAGCCGACGGCTGATGGATCGTGCAGATGATCGTGCGTCCCTGGTGGGCTAGTCTCTTCAACAAATCCACAACCTGATTGCACGAGTAGCTATCCAACCCGCTGTGAAGAGAAAGACAAAACACTTTGAAGGTCTTCTGGCTGATCATTTATCGCCGGTGAGTCTTACGTAGTCGGTTCGTCCAGAAACATGATCGTAGGGTTGTTGATCAGCTCCAGCGCAATAGACAGCCGCTTACGCTGGCCACCAGAGAGTCGCTTCGTGATAGTAAACTGATGGTCGTACAACCCAAGCACGGTTAGAATATCTTCAATCTAGAACGATGACAACCAAATCGAGGTAATTAAATTGTTCCAGTGACATCCGTCCATCAGATCACGACGTACGATCGACTCCTTCTCGTGGTGCGACTTTTCCGGCCCGAGCTTTAGGTCGGCAGCGATCCGCATGTTCTCCAGCACCGTCAGGAGCGTCTGAAGCCGGTCGTCCTGCGTAATGTAGCACGTCATCCGACGGAAGCTGTTCAGATTGCGGACCCGCCCGTTGACGTACACCACTCCCTCGGCACCAGTCGTCCGGTAGCCGGACAGGACATCGAGCAGCGTGGACTTGCCGGCCCCCGACGGCCCCATGATGGCGATCAGCTGCGAGCCCGGGAATTTCCCGTTCACATTGTGCAGAATTTCCTTCTGGCCTGCAATGGAAGTAGGACTCAGAATCAGCCGCGCGTGTATGTGTCCCATTGCCTTATCGCGACACGTAATTAACCTTGGAGACGTTGCGACACACGCAAACCAGAGAATAATCACCTAAGCGAAACAATCACTAAATCCAAAGTGTTCAAGAAAAAAAAAATCGTCAACCCGTTGTATCAGCGACCCGATATCTTATCAACGCCTGCAACTTCCTTGAATGTGGCCTCTTCCTCGTGCTGCATCGATAACGCAAAAATCGCCACCACACTGGCGGTGTATGTAACGCAAAAGGGAAACATCAACTACCGTGGCGATCCCTCGATTGTGTATATTTTTTATTCACACTTGCCCGCAGCCGCAGCCGAAGTGTTGACGACGACTCAGAACGACAACATGCCCCGCCCGGTTGCGCCCCGCTGTGCGCGTGCCAAAGTCCAACCCGTTTCATAAGCAACTACGCCTGGCAGGACACGGCACCAGAGGTTGACATCCTGTGCCGTTGGATCGGACCCGGATGGTGAATTAATAGTTTTTTGATAACGATTGTGGTGCTTGTTTTTGGTCGCTCGCCGAAGGCCAAACTATTCGAGTGATTTCATCAATAAACAGACCAATCCGGCGTCGATTTTATTTACTACACCACCGCCGCCCCATGGAGTGGGTTTGACGTAAGCGAGCGAACGCATGATAAGAGAAGCGGTGGCAAGTGGCACCAGCACGATCCAACTAGCAACAGGTCTGTGGCGGGGCGTAACAAGGTTCGCTGGTTCGACGTGGAAGGATTACCTGGGCGTCTGGGCTACGCCCTCAAGTCGCTTATCCAGAGCTCTCGACTCGGCTTGATAAGACTTGGTGCGCTAAGTCAGGTGGAACAAAGGTCAGTTTTTGAGTGGCGGTCATCAAGAAGAAAAAGGGAGAAAGATTTGATTTCTGGTGTAGGGTCCTCCTGTCGATTTTGAGGCGCTCTCAGGGGTGTCCCAACGAGTGCGGTACGAGTGGAGCCCTCTTCAAATTCAAAGCGCCGCGCCGAGGACTATCGAGAGACAGCAAACACTTCGCTTGTGGTGGGGATGGCAGAAAACAGTGGATGCTGTTTCTTTAGTGACGATGTCGTATCAATAGACTACTAATGTTTACAGTACATCTGTAGATGGAATTACGCCTCGTCGACCGGCGGATACAGGTTTATAACTACAGTGCGGGTATTTAATCATCGATCAACCCGGGCGCGAATGATAATTTTCTCCGGTGGAGTTCAAGATCGAGGCACACGAGGAGCAGGGCACCTTCGACCTAATCAAGGCTCCACGGGCCTCGGCATTCTATGCTCGCATGATCCGGTGACAGAGCGAAGTCGCTCGCGTGCACGCACGTGAGTCACCGGCGGGGACGACAAGGAAGTTAACTCTAACGACCGATCCGACCGAGCTGCGTGGTGTGCGAAATTAACGGCTTCGTCGCGGGTCAGTTGTGCTGACGGGCGCAAACCCGTTGACCGTGGCGCGGACGTGGCTTTGCTGCGCGGGTTCTTTATGCTGTCCGCCGCAAAACAGTGCGCCGATCGATCCCCGCACGGCGAGAGTGTCTCCTGGCGCGCGCGCCCGCGTCGTTCGCACGTCACTCGATCGCGCGATTTGACACCCGACTCTCCGGGGGCCTTATCATCACTTTCTTTCTTTCTTTGTGCGTTTGACGAGTGCGCAGGGCCCGGCGCAAGAGTTCTCCGTTGTGTTGCCCCGCACCGAAGGGCCTCTTTCTTCAACGCGCCAGCGAGCACGGAGAGTGTCCTGCCCCGAGTGGACACTTCAAGGACAGGCTCGCCTCGCGGATGAGCGCACTCCGCGGCGAACGTGTTTGTTTGCTCGATCGGGTGTTTTTTGTTATTTCGCTCAAAAACAATAGTAGTGCGCCGTAGAAGGGGAAAAATGACCACTGGGGCTCCCGTTGGGTTTGCCCTATTTACTATGCATCGGGCAGCTAAGCAACCGTTGGCCGTTGAGCGGTTTATCTGGCGCTAAGAATGTTAACGTCGCGATAGAGAGCCGGCCAGCGAGCCTTAGTGAGTCAAGTAAAGATATCAACGGCTGGTGTGGTTTGTTCTTCTCGTCAGGAAATGGACTTTGATGTAGGAAACATAATGTGACGTCATTCGGTATCTGAATTTTGTTGCTCGCTGCCCGAAATGATGAACACACAGCATCCGACGATCGTGTCGATATTTACACAACTATTTGGCGGCTTTTTCGCAGAACAGGTTATGACGATACGAAATCAACAAATATTACGAAAAAAAACGGTTGGCGTTCAATGTTTCGCTCGCATCGAAGATAATTGTTCGTCGTTTGGCATTTCAAATATTTGCCCAAGGTTATTCAACCGAAATTTACGTCACGTCAAACCGGCCCAAAGTCAGCTCGGAGATCGATCGCTAAGCGTCATTGAGTTGAGCAAAGATAAAAATCATAATTTGTAATTTGCGGTACTACCTCGACTTGGACGATGCGAACGGAACACATTGGATCACAACTGTTGTTGCTATCGGATCTCAGATCCGCGTTGGGCGCCTTCCAACGGCTGAGCTCGCGAGCCCTGAGCCCTAAGCGACCCTTAGCCTAACCAGACATTCGTCAGCGCGTCCCACGCGGATTTACCCATTTTGGATCGCGATCATTGTGTTCCGTTCCGATCGGTCGGAAACCGAGATTCGCGCAGTTCTTTGTTCCGTTCTCCCTAGCTCTCGCTCTGTCTGGCCCCTTTTTCGCTCTCTTTTCAACGTAAACAAAATGCGGTGTGCCAGTGAACGCCAGCGAAACGTGTTCGGCTAGCAGCATTATCACTGTGCGATCGATTAGGAAAAAGGTGCCGATGCACGAAAATGAAAACAACCCCCATTTGGAAGGGTGCATCCACGGGGCCAACGATCACCGGGTATCACCCACTGGATGGAGGTGATTGTCCTGTGCACCGATCGGTTCGATGCTTTTTCGATGAGCTGGCACGATCGCAGCGTGTTTTCTTTCTCCAGTAGTAGCAACACTTTCAGGAGCCGGACCAGCTTACCTCTACGAAATCCGAGACTGACGCAGTACGAGACATCTTTGAACTGAATGTCGACCGGTTCGCGGGGCGGCAGATTCTGGAAGGGCCGCGTCGGGGTCTCCGTGTCGTGGTTCGAGGAAAACGCGATGGTGTTGTTGCGGATGACCGCCTGTTGGTCCATATTGCGCGAGTCTTTGCGGTGCAGCGGCACCGTGGTCTGGTTGTAGACCGGTGCGGAATGGTTGGTCTCGCTCAGGTTAACCAGCGCAATGGCTCGCGCCTCCTGCTGAAGGATATCCATACTCGGGTCGCTTCTCCGTTTGCCCGACACACTAACTCAAATCCCACGCGGGAACGTTGCAATTCTTGAAAGGCAGTCGCTGGAAACTGGAGCAACCCGTGTCCTCCGTGAGTCTATCCGTCGTTGGGGTGGGAGCGTTGCTAACGACAAACACTTGTGCACTCACAACCAGCAACCATTCTCGAGCACCTGCAAACCCCACGATACGTTTCCGGCGTCGTCCGGTGAGCTTCTGCGCCACGGACGAGGACAAACCTCGGCGACAGTTAAAAGGGGGGGTACACGAAGCTCGATCACTGCCGCACCACACACCGAGGGCGATAGGTCCTTCCACACAGAGAGCGGTGGGCGAACGCGCACTTCTAACCCCGTTCAGCGACAAAGAACTACTGATTCTTGGCCGCGCCCGGCGCAATCGAAGTCAGCACAACGCGCGCACTAAGCCGCGACTGCAACGGGGGAGCGAGATCGCGGTCCGGGCTGTTGCTGTGCCGTTCGCGCAGCCGGCCCAACTGCGCCGTCGGCTAAAGGTGGCCAGCAAATCACCGTCACCAATACACAACCCTTCAGCGATTCCCGAAGCCGGAGTCCTCGGGCTGATAACTGGCACGGATTGATAACAGCTCGGCGTACGGGATCGGGCTTGGAGCCTTCGTCTTCGCGGGAAAGGTGTGTAAGGCACCCACAAGCCGGCCACCCTATCGTGGCCTTCAAATTCCGTATCGCTAGCGGGTGGGTTTTGGGTCTCGATCCGCAAAAGGGTCTCTGGGGGGTCTCAGTGGAGGAATGTCTGAGGGCCCGGACACCCTAAGTTGGGCAGCCGTTTGGGCGAAAGTTGTCGATCGCGATCAAAGGTCGAGGAGCCGGAACCTCGGACGCGTGCGCTTCGCTAATTAGCTGAACTTTGGCGGGGCGCGAGAGATTCTCGCGTAAGAAGGTGAATCATGGGGCAACTTCCCCGGCCCGCGAGAATGACCCCGAGCAGCGAGAGTCATTGCGCAAGGCCTGGCAACGTGAGAAAAAAGGCGTTTTGTAAAGTCACTACGGCGATTGTGCGGGAAAAACTGCAAGAGAGAACTCTACCGGATCTTCAACATGGAACATCGCCGGAGAATAATTAAATGGTACACTAACGTGTATCGTTTAGGGCACGAGGTGCCTGGCCGTCGGGCGGATAATATTGAATGCCCCAGTAATTATTTGTATTAATGCCCGGTGTAATCATAGTCCCTGTGTCCCTGGCGACCGCCCAACATGATCGTCACTGGGCCGCAGTCTATCGACAACCGATCGATCTCTAGGAGGAACTCAGTGTCCCTTCCCAAGCCGGCGATGGGCTATGCGCTGATTGAAAATGCACCTTTGAAAAACCGGTCCCCTCCTCCACCGCGCGAAGCGCCGGAGCACTTCTTGACGTCAAAATCAATAATTATGCAGAAAAATTCCATCAGATTACGCCGGTGCCTGTGTATTGTTCGATCGTTTCTCTCCCTACGATGATTGGAAAAGATTTGCGGAACGAATTCGTCACGATCACTTTCCAGGAGATGGTGCCGGTGATTTCCCGGTTGGTCGATTCGTAAACCAGTGATTATCTGTTTATAAAGTTTAGCAGTTTCATTACCGCATCGTGCTGAACTCAAACCATTGGCCATGGGATTGAGCAAAGACTTGCTCGTTTTCAGTACACTGTTCGTTCTAGGCAATTCTCATTTCAACGGGTGTTCTCAAACCAGTTCCGAAGCGACTCAGAAATGCTAACTCGAAAGCGTGTCGCACGTTATTGGTTGGTTAGCAAGTATCTTGCTCGAGGCACGATAATTGTTGGCTTCTCCACAGCTCTCTGGCCGATGGGGTGAACGTTAATGACACACTTCCTGCAGCCCCGTGCCCGGCTAGTAAGCCACTCATTTTGATCGAGACGCTCCTGCGCATGTCAGTAATCACTTCCGCTTTCACCGGCCGATCATTACGCAGCAATACGGTGCAGATGAAACGTGACGCCGCTTGCAGATCGTTTGTCCCGTGAGATACGGTCCTGACATTGACCGCGAAACGGTGACTGGATGCGCATCTTTCTGCGCCACGATCGCTTTGTTCGCCACGATCGTTGACCCCATTCGGCGTATTGGAGACGCGTTACGGCTCGTATTATGACACCGTCCACTCGCATTGTCTTTACGGCGAGTAACATTAGGTCCTTGTTGGGCCTCATTTGCATCGGGTCCCCGGGCTGTCTGAAGCGTGTCGTGATGATTAGCCGCGACCGTAAAGGCTTAAGAAAGGCGATAGCACCCGAGGCCAGGATTTAGGTGTCGAGCGATGCGTTTCGCACACTTATCGCCAATGTTTTCCGCGTGGATGCGCGCCTCTCTTTGTGGCGTTCCCATTCAATCAATAAAATACGGCAAACAAACCACCACACCACAACGGGGCTGCCCGTGGATCCTCCAAGGCTCCTCCGAGGAGTAGATAAGCCGCCTGAACGCGTGAATACGTGGTGTGCTGAAAACAAACAATTCCTTATTACCACATCGGAGCCCCCACGGTTGGGGTTCGCCACCGAGTTCGCAATCTGCAAGAAGTCGGCAATCGCGGGCATCGGCGGCCCCCGCCACTGGAGCAAAGTCCGGTCGATTGGTCGGTTGACGTCAAGCCTGTCAAACCGTGCGGCCTTCTGGTCGGTGTGGCCCAGTAAATAGTGTGGCCAGCATCCGAGGACGAGGTCAATGGTCGAGGCTTGCGGCGCAGAAGCTTCCGTCGAAATTGGAGCCTCTTTTGGGCTTATCAACGTGGCCCTTTGGTCGACGCTCATGTCATGCGTGGGAAACGTGGAACACAAACAGGCTCCCCCCGGCCAGACGGAGAACAAGGTTTAATGTTCATTTGCATATTGCGATTCGGTGATTAATAACACTGGACGCTTCTGTTCTGTTGGTGACAAGCTGCATCGCGGGAATTGTTTGCGCTCGCCCCGGGAAAGAGGACCACCATAGGGGGGGTGTCACTAAATTCCTCATAGGAAGCTTCGTGACCGATTGCTGGGTTTACTTAATCATCACATTGACTGGCGAGTGCGTTGCCCACTCGCCGCACCTGTCAATAATACACTCGAAACTGGACGTCATTTGAACTTTGATCGCGCAGCTTGGTCGTATCTTTAATTTTTGTAATCACCACGGTCGAAGTGGACAAAGCCTCAGGAGCTGATTGCGTCTCATGGCACCAGGTACGATAAGAAATGGGAACAACTCCAACCAAGCCAAGCTGGCAGACGCACACCCAGTTACTAACGCGGAAGTAAAGCTTAAGCCACTAAGTTCAAATGGTTCCCAAAAAACGGCGAACGCTTGGGAGTTATCAGTGTTTTTGAAATTCTCGCTCACATGTTGATATATGCAAAGATATATGCAATATATGCGCTCACATGATAATATGCAAAGCAAATCTGTTGCCATTGAACAAATCTTTCCTAAATCCTCGGGAATCAATCCGAAGCATTTGAATTTGAATTTTTGTCTTTGTTGCGGCGATCGTCAACCTTGCCGCGAGGCACCCGAACGTAACGTGTTGTGTAACGCTTGGGCGTTACGCGCCGCTGTCAGGCAGTTCAGCAAAACACAATCGTGCGGTAACCCGTTCGCCGGGACCCGGCAGATAGATTACCGAAAACCCTACCTTTGGTGGGCCATTTTTCCATTGTGAACTGTGTCGTGGCGAAGCGCATTCGTTCCGTCGTGCTTTATCGTGCAAAAAGGTGGTCAATCAACAGCCGGCGAATGTGAATGTGCAATCTGATTGAATCGGCATAGAAAATTCAGCTCGCTGAAGCAGCTGTCAAACGTGTTTCGCGTGTGGTTGTGTGCGGCGAGGGCTGCTATAAAAGTGAGCTGCCATAAGAAGGAGGGGAACGCGAAAGGGGGAACGCACGAACTGTCATTATTTTGCTGTTCGTGTCTGTACGCAATCCTGTGTGGTGTGTTCGGAAATTGATGTTTTCTGTGTGCGATTAACAAAAACTGGACCGGAAAAGGGTCGCATTCCTTGTCCCGGCTGGCAACGTTGCTCCTTTGTGTGCCGATTTCCAGAACGAGCGTCGTGGGACATTTTCACCCTTCTTCTGAAGCCGTGGCAGGCGAGTGTGTGCGGAGTGAGTGTTTTGCAGCGAACGGAGTTAAAAGGCAGCCTTTTAAACGAAAGTGCGAATTTCTCGGTCTCTTGGTGCCGATCCAGTTCATGCAGACATCGTTTGCAGAACGGTAATCAGGCCGCGCCAGGGTAAGTGTCTTCATCTTATCATCCATCCGCAGGCTGCGAACGCTGTGCCACGAGCAAAATAACAACGGGGAAAACCCACCGTCGTTGCCTGTTTACTTCGGCATCGCTCCTGCCGCATTCAAATTGGACCCGAGTGCGGCAGTCGTCTCGGTCTCGGTCTCGGTCTCAGTTGGTGCATACTTTGTATCCTCCACGGGAGACAGCACACATTTCACCCGATATTGATTATCTGTCAAACGTAAGAGCGCGACGCTCGGGAAGGCCAGACGATTCGCGCTGGCAAATCGGAGGTGCACCTTAAGTAAAGAAATCTTTATCTTGCCGCACTGAGCGGGGCGTACCGGAAGCTTAGGTTTATCTTCCTGGTTCCACTGTTGATACGGCCAGGCTATCGAGCGAAAGCAATCGATAAGGACGCCTGACAGAGCGGCATTTCAAAATTGCACCAATCATCATCGGTGCTTACTTTGATTACTTCGATTTTGATTGCCATAAAAAAGGGGTAATCGTGATCGATAGTGATCGTTAATTGATTATTAGGACTCCAAATGGATATAATCTTCGTTTTTACCCCCTTTTGCTTAAGCTATTTTAGTGTTCGCTAACCGAAATTACAGGCCTTAACAACACTCCGGCCGTGTGTCCCCCACATCTCCACGACACAATTATCATTTCTGATGTCCCCTGGTGTGCTGTGTGTCCTACGGTTGGATACGAAAATAATCCCTTTGATTGCCAATGGCCTTACTGAGTTCTCAACTCCCCACACACAAAAACCGTCCAGTGCCAATGCGATTCGCCTACAGCAACTCCCAGAGGACGAGCGGAATGAAGCGAAACTTCACTAGTTATTAGCATTCAAATCGTGCCGAAAGCGCCATCATCATCGTCATCCGGTTGGACCATCAACACGAATGGGCTTCCCTTAAAGCTTGTCCTGCCCGCGCCAGTCAGTCTTGGGCAGTGCTGTCAGAGATTAGCTTTCCACCCCTCCGCACTGTCGGCCGATCGCCGGGTCCCGAAAGTGCAATTTGATGGTGATAAATGGTGTCCCTTCCGACGCTCCTACTCAAGCGTTACCCAGCTCAAGCGCCGGGCAGCGGATCTTCGATGGAAAGAAAATCCCGGAGTTTGCCCTTACAGGGACTCGATTTTGCTGCTGCAGCAAATTGAAGTTGAAGCGTGGGGCTTTTCGTTTGGGAGCACACCGATCATTGACCGATGGTTCGATAGTCAATGACGCACTGTTTGGGGCTCCGGTACCAGCACCCAGAATTTCACTGAGCGAAAGGGGAGTTCTAATTCGCGAATCCTACGCGTCCTTGCGGTGATGGTGATACACATGGCCGGATCACATACATACGTTGACACATTTCACGGTCCAGCGTGTGTGCGTATGTGTGCGCACGCATGGTACTTACTCTGCCAGGCGTGGTTACCAGTCGGCCCTTCAAGTAGTTGCACCAACCTATTGATCTATGGAGGAACCACTTCTCTGGTGGCCATGGTTGTGTTTGATTGTGCTGGCCAGCCACCAACACTATCGCCCGGCGTTCTGGCTGCGCCCTCACCAACACAACCATCCTGTGCACGACTTCGTCCTTGCGGTGTGGGGCGCTCCTTTTGCGGGTGGACCGTTGGGTGGGCTGGTTACGAAGCTGAAAATAAATTCAAGTTTCCATGCACACTCTAGAGAGAGCTTAAGGCACAAACGCACTGCGCCCGAGTGGCGGCCAAAGTTTGTGAATCATTGTTTATTTTCTCATTCATAAAATTCTTGGCCACATTGTTACCAACTGATTTACCGTATCTTCCAGGAACGGACAGAGCACATTTTTAACTGGAAAAAGTTAACGCGAAAAGAAAAAACAAAAGTAAGTTCGTTTTCTTTACTTCGCCATTCGGGGCTATCAAAAGCGTTTCGTTGCGAAGAAAAGTCTTAAGAATTTCGCTTCGCTGCAGAGCCGAGATGAAAGGCCAGGAAGAATTTTCCTGAAGGATGCGGCACTCGTCGGCGACCGAATCGTCCCCTTATCGAAGGCACCAACACACAGCCGAACGGCAAATCGTGCCATTAACTTTCCTCCTGATTTTCCAAACCACTGTGCTTCCTGGGCCGTATCCCTCGCTGCAGGTGGCCCCCTTTTTGTGCGCCTGTATTCGTGTGGAAATCTCGAACCTCCGGAACCCCCGCCTGGGTTGTGTTCTCCTGTCGTCGTCCCTTCGATGGCGGCCGAAAGGACCTTCCACTTTTTCGCTCTCACTCTCCGGGGAGCTTTCCTGCACACACTCGGGGCTGCTGGAGCGTGTCGATAAAGAGAAGGACTCCATCGAACGCTTCAGGCCAATCGTTCAGGGTTGAAATGCTGTCGCCCATTGCCTGCCGTTACTGTCACGGTTCGCCACGGTTTGGCACTCGGTTGAAGATCCTTTGATATTGCCTTTGCCCCAAGCTACAGCTGAGGCTGACGCATCCCGATCCTTCTCTCCCCCGTTTTTGGGTGTGAGTCGAGTGTTCCGCTTGTGTTGGTGCCTTTCGGTCGAAAGGAAAATCGATTTCAACCGCGAGCTTCGTGCTTGACGTCATACGGCGGCAAACACGCTCGCGGTTCTCGGCCTATGATGCTGCCGAATGCCGAACCGTTCCGTTGGGTGCTTTTGTTTCTTTCATCTTTACCTCGTTCAGTAGATGCTGTCCAAAGAAGCGTCTTAAATTAGTTACGTAGCCGACGGAAGACGGATCATGTGCCAATTTTTTTTTATGTACATTTATCAATTTTGCAATACTTTTTGCACTGCAAATTACGTTCAAATATTTATGCTGACAGTGCAAAAAGATGTCGCCCACAGCTGTTTGGGATTTGGCTGTGGTATTGATTACATCAACCGGAAGGACTCGGGGACACATCTTGGTGCTCCTGACCTGGTCCCCAAATGCACGAACAGGTGCTACAGTTCAGCTCCCCTCCAAAACGCGGTCAATGTATCAAATTCCTCGCTCTTTCTCTCTCTCTTTCTCTACCGCCGCCTGCTGGCCTCGTTGGGCCATCGAACCCATCATCGCACCCTTTAGCTTTCGCAGCCCTGCTGCACCACAAAAAGCAAGGAGCGATCATCCTTCAATTAACACGTTTGTGACGGTAATGGCAACCAGTAATACGGCGAACCAGCGCTGGTGGTCCACTTTTGCCAATTACTGGGGGCCCCAATGCCTAGTCCTTTTTTCGCTCGGAGAACTCGGAGTTCTCCTTTGTCGTTGGGCGCAACTTTAAACCGCAGCCCTTTCCGCTTAGGAAGGGAACGAGCGTTGTGTGGAAATGGTCAAAAGAATAGACGGCCGCTACCGTTTGCAGCACGTGTAGCATAAGCGTTAGCTAATGATTATGCTGTTCGCATAAACCGCACAGGAAATTCGAGAGAGAGCGAAGGGAGAAAATGAGGTGGCACCATGCAGGACGGAGCCACCAGCGATGTCACACTTGTCGATTTACACGCGGAAGTGCACTGAATTTACTGCCACAACAGAGCGTACCGCCCGGCGGGAGTTTGCACATGACGGCAAATTGCCAAACGGAAGCCGTGCATACGAGGCCGGGCCGGCCGTGGCAACGGACGGAATGCAGGTGAAGGTTTCTAGCCCTATCTTTTCCATTTTTTTATGCTCTGGCCGATTCCCCATGCGGTGCCTATCTTAGTGCAACGATAGCATCTGTTGTGGTGCCTTTTCCATGCTGCACTGCCTTCATTTGTGTATTCAAATATGCATTCAAAAATGTGTTTCGCTGTCATGATTTTTGCATATATTTTGTGCCGGATCTGCAGGCAAACTTTGACGGGAACATTTTTTCAAACTTTTTTTTCTGAGAGCATCATTCCCTAACAAAGTATACTTGTGAATAATTCTTTGCGTTAAATTACGTTACGCGAATAGATAGGAATAGTTTTTCAAAAAACAGAATAAATACTAAATACAGCACAAGGGTAGCCTGTAAAGAAATTATAGAACAATTAGCTCAAACATTTGTTCAACAAATAGTTGACAAAGTCCAAAACAATGGTCAAAATGCCATTAAAGATCCTTTTATGTAACTACCAACAAAATTTGGCAATATCCCAAAAAGAAAATACTTCACTTCGAGGAATCTTCACAAGTTCTCAACTCCGTTTTGTTAAATAATGTTTGCTTGGGCAATCGACAAAAACACCAAAAGGATGCAACTTACATCACAACACTTTCCTAGAGGAACTGTGCCAAACATAAGCCCGCTCCTCCTTTGGCCAGCGGAGCGGCGTTTCATCCACCGCAGCAGGTTGTGGTGTCACTCGGTGCACCCGAAAAGAACCGAAAGAAGTAACGGCTTGCCAATAATAAAAAAAACGACAGTTTGCAGAAAAAAGGTTGAGTCCCTTGGGGAGCAAAACTACCACCATCACGGCGTCTGCCGAGTCGAGATAGAGGGCCGCCACCACCACCGTGCCGTCAACAGTCCTTTTTGGGGGAGGGGGAAGGATACGGCACAAGCAGTTTGGCGGAACGGATCTAGCGCACGCACACACAGTTTCCGGTCGCCGGGTGCCTTGGGACGGCTTGGC